>NW_011628107.1:90318-108086 GCF_000512975.1 Sesamum indicum | reverse complement strand
CAGGCCAATCCACTTCCTCCAGAAGTGATACGTTTATCACCTCACGAATAAAAAATTCAAACTCTTGCACTTATTATACTATTCTTTGTTTGATCTAACAACACTTTAGTTATTTCAATATGAGGAACAATTGCATTAATTTTATATTTCAACTTTAAAAACCCAACCCCAAGTTTGGTGATTTGTTTTGTTGAATACAAATAACAATATCCATAAGGCAATCTAATTAGCAACTTTTGAGCTCATTAGATTCTCTAGTTTACAACTTAATGAGTAAAAACACAAATATCTTCTTTTAATCCACTATTGATTGTCAGCATCTAAATCGCGATAATGTTATGTAATGATCCATCTTCACAATTAATTTTCTTAAATAAAATGGTGAGTGAATCTAAAATCTCTAGATTTATGCAAAAAATTGATACCAATTTTTATATTTTATTGTAGATCCAAATTAAATTATTTATTTGTTGTTTATACCCAGCAGAATAGAAAATTTCCCAACTCAGTCAATAATCATCTCTCAGTGAGTAAACGTCATAATAAACTATTTACTAATCATGAATACAATAACTCTATGCCCATATAAATGCTACATGCATGTAATGTGCAAAATGAATAAAAAATAAAATCAACCCACATGAGCTATACTAACATTTGGTAAAGCATGTTGAGATAATTTGGCCATATGGTGCTAAATAGTGAAACATATTTCCAATAAAAGTAATACATAGTCTCCCCAAAAATTGGCCTAACAAATACATTTTCTAAAAAAAATATAATTTCAGGGATATAAGGCCTATTATCTTAATTTAAAATAATTATATTATTTTCAAGGTCTACTATACCAATCTAAGTAATTGGTGGGTATTGTATTAATTACCACTACTGTCATAAATTATCAAAAATAATAAAATACTCACATAATAAATGGGCACCTAAATGTCATATATTCATAATAAAAAACCATATCACATATTCAACAAAAATCACAATAAACATAACATGCATAAATATGATGAGAGCCCTCATTAGCATAAATTGCAATAAAAAAATTATTGCATTAATAATAGACATATTGGTATCATTACAATCACAAATTATTGTAATAATAAATAATTATATTGGCATAAATTGCAATCACATAATACCGCAAAAATGATTTTTCAAAAACCAGTTTCTTTTTTAAGAGCTGAAAATCGAATTTTATAAGAACATTAGAAAAACAATGTAGTCAAACAAAGCTTTAACTGCAACCTAGCCACTGCTCGCTGCTCAGCTAGGCTCAGACTCGCACAGGGCGCTAGCTTAAGCCATACGACTAGCGCCAACGTCGCGCTATGTGTCTGCCGACCATACGCCAGCAGTACGCAAATCAATGCTAGCAATAGGGCCCGCACCCATTGGTACCTTTTTAGCCCCCAATTAGTAACTTCCTAGCACAAGCAACACTTCTTTGGTGACCTCGCCTACTTATTTCTGACAATGGTGTATTTCTCGATAAAAATTTTAAATTTTGTATTTCATTTATTTTAAATCCATTTTCAACTATTCACGCACCATTTGGAACCTCTTTTCATGCTTTGAAAAATAACATAAAAATATGTCGACAAAACTGACATAATCAGATCCAATTTTCTACACCAAGAAAATTAATTTAAAATTAGGATTGATTATTTTCACAAACCACTCATCGATTTTTACCAAATTTTAACCACATGATTTCCACATCAAGATCTACGAATGGTTAAAAGATCAACAAAATATTTCATGCTTTCATAATTAAAATAAACTTTCCAAAATTTCAAGCATAAAAATACCTTCGTGATCAATCAAGCAATTTCAGCATGACTACGCCATAGTGGCTTTGATACCACTATTGAAAAATAATGGGTATTTAAAAAATAAACCAGGCATAAAACAATAGATTTTTGTACACATTAATTAGTTAATTAACACATGAATACATAATCCTCGATCGAGTTAACCTTTAGTAGTGGAAGTGAAACAATCCACATCTTCGGATCTGGCTCGCCTACAAGTCATGCCTTGATTGGATAAAGAGCATATGGTCTTTTTTGTTGTCTTGAAGATCACTCTACGAATATCAGTAAGATCATCCCAAGAACATCATCAAGATCACCCCACATTGGATCTCGCTCCAAATATTGTGCAAACCACAAAAGTGCCTTGCTTGCCTTAGTGGATTACTAAAGAGAGCAATCCACTTGTTTACACTCCCCAAATTCAAAGAGTCTATGGTGATGCTCAAAGAAACAACACAGAGAGTAATATATGTAGACAGAGAGACTATTTGGAGAGAATATATTTTAGGAGAGTGTTGTCTTGTGTTCAATCAAAGGGAGCGGATTGTTAGGATAGATAACCAAAAAGTCAATTAGATTGGCCTGGATGTATTATATTCTGACAATTAAGGTATTATGTAATATTATTTGAAGTAAATAAAATTAGTATTCGCTTATTTGGCATTTACTTTGTTGTGCTCATTCTGTATATCTGTATTTGCTTGAACATCACAACAAAGCCCACAGACCAAATTCGCAACCATACAGTTGGGCCATGCACTGGATGGCGGTTATGAAACCAACTGCCAAAAGATTGAGTGTGGAACATTCCAAGTTAAGGACCTCGAGATTAGGCATCGAGAGTCCTATAGAAACTTACACTAAGATTCACATTCAATTGGTGAGTATCGTATTTCATCGGTGACAGACACAGGTCGTCTATGCGATCTTGGTGGATTGATTGACTAGATGTCGAATCAACTAACCTTACTCACAGGAATCGTCATATGGAAGCTTTTGAGGCTTGGTCGGTATGAATCGAATCCCCGATTTTGATAGTACGGGAGTAGTCCTCAAACTTGAGGAATTACGGTAATCACGTGCATACGATGATTGTATCTTGGATCTATGCGAGAGGTGATTGTGTCACAAACATGATCAATATAAGCTCTGTCCAGTGCAGTCAGAGTATGTAGCAAGGACGATGAGCTCCAAGAATAGGATCCTTCCCCTGTCTCATGAGGCGCCTATCGCAAAGCGCACCATGTGGCTAGTAGTCCGCAAACTACGTCCGCCAATCTCCGCACACACCTCCGCTCGGCACTAATGCAGCGCGCCGAAATATATCAAAGTAAGGAGGAACAATCACAAAACTGTAAATTGCACACGCGAATTCAAAAAACCAGATTGCATTGAACTGAAAAATGCGTATACAATGATCAACGATGCTAGAGCAAGGGGTTCGCCTTGAGGGGGACTCTAACACGTCACTAAACCAAGCTTCTTGAACTCATTCCCCCTTATAATTGGCTTAAAAAAACAAATCCTATTTCCTGCACTAGACAATAGAAAAGCTGAAATTTGCACCTCAGGAGGCGTAACGTCCCCCTGAGCAATCTAAACAACAGAAAGCAACCCCTGAGCAATCTAAACAACAGAAAGCAAATAACAAAGCAGTAACAAAGCAATAAAAGGCCTACACCTAGAACTCTAAGGCTGTTGGTTGTCCAGCATCTGTCGATGGAGGCTGAGTGGTCGGCTATGTAGAACGGTTGAGTGGCCGAAGTGCGCGTGAAGGGGGCCTAGTGTGCGGGCGGCCCTTGACATTCTCCCCCACCTGAGATAGTAACGTCCCCGGCGCTACGGAAGCATGGTACGCTTCGACAAGAGGTAGAAACGCCTTTAGGTTCGTCACTCGCTCCCAAGTGTTCTCCTCGCTGCTGTATCCCCTCCATTTCACCAAGTACTCTGTGTGGTCTCTCTTCGCGGTACTCGTTACTCGGTGATTTAGGATTGCTTCAGTCACCTTCTCCTTCATCTTCTTCAATTCAAGTTGTGGGCGGCTGGGTTGATTGCGGATGTCGTCTTCCTTATCTGCTGAATACTTCTTCAATTGACTCACATGGAAGACGTTGTGGATCATCCACCAGGGCGGTAACTCTACCTTGTACGCCACCGTCCCAATGCGCCTAAGGACAGGCAAAGGACCAACATACTTCTGCATCAACCGAGGATCTCTCCCCCTTGATGACTTTGACAATCTAGGATCCGGGACCTTCACCAGCACCAGGTCTCTTGCATTGAACTCGATGAAGTGGCGATTCTGATCTGCATATTTCTTCATCCGCTTCTTAGCTGTCTCCAGGCAACTTCTAGCGATATCAACATTCTGCTTCCACCCCTGGGAGAAACTTCGGGCAAGAGGGGATCTCACACTTTATAGGGTGTCAAGAGTGTGAGGAAGGAGCGGCTGTTGCCCAGTTACGATTTCAAAAGCGCTCTTATTGGTCAAAGAGCTCTTTTGAGCATTGAAACACAGCTGAGCGACATCCAGGAGCTTCACCCAATCCTTCTGCGTACCTCGCACAAAGTGCAGAAGGTAGTCCTCCAACATAGAATTAAAGCGTTCTGTCTGACCATCGGACTTTGGATGGTAGCTTGAGCTCATGGAAAGTGTGGACCCGAGGAGTTTGAACAGCTCGGTCCAGAAGACGCCAGTGAAACGGGAGTCTCATGGAAAGTGTGGACCCGAGGAGTTTGAACAGCTCGGTCCAGAAGACGCCAGTGAAACGGGAGTCTCGATCACTGACAATATCTTTTGGCAGTCCCCACTACTTGACGATGTGCTTGAAGAAGAGATGAGCCGTCCCTTCTGCCGTAACATGCTTGGGTGCTGCGATAAATGTAGCATATTTTGACAAACGATCTACCACGACGATAATAGAGCCTAAGTCCCCGACCTTAGGCAATCCAGAGATGTAATCCATGGAGACGCTCTCCCATGGACGCTTTGGGATGGGAAGTGGTTGCAGCAGACCGGCCTTCTTCTGATGGTCTGCTTTGTCCTGCTGACAAATCAAACAAGTGCGGACATACGTCTCGACATCGTCCCGCATCTGTGGCCAAAAGTAGGCCCTCTGCACCAAGGCATACGTGCGCTCCTGTCCCTGGTGTCCCGCCCAAAGAGTGTCGTGGCATTCCGAAAAGAGTGATTTCCATAAGTCCCCGCCTCTCGGAACATATACGCGGTTTTCCTTGGTCATCAGCAACCCATCGTCGATCCAAAACTGCCGAGCCTTGCCCTGCTCGACAAGCCGAATCAGGCCTTGCGCTGCGGGATCCCTCGATAGTAACTCCCGCACCTGATCCTTCACGGAGATAGCAGCCGCACTAGAGGAGAGCGCTGCTATCGACTCCAAGTTCACGAAATCCGCCCTGCGGCTCAAGGCGTCTGCTACGTGGTTGCTGGAGCCGGCCCGGTACTCCAACACGAAGTGAAACTCTGACAACAACTCCTGCCAACGTGCCTGCCTTCTGGTCAGCTTCAGCTCTGACATGAAATGACTCACTGCAGTGTTATCCGTCCTGACCACGAAGGGAGAGCCTAGCAAATAGTGCCGCCATAGTCGAACGCAATGAACTACGGCCAACAACTCCTTCTCGTGCACTGAATAACGTCGTTCAGCATCCTTCAACTTTCTACTCTTAAAGGCAACTGGATGGCCATCTTGCATCAGAACTCCTCCTAAAGCAAAATCTGAAGCGTTTGTCTCCACCACGAATGGCTTTGACATATCTGGTAAGGCTAACACAAGATCTGTCACCATCGCTCTCTTCAAATCATCGAAGGCTACTTGGCATTAGGGTGTCCAATTCCAAGTCTCTGTCTTCTTCAGTAAGTCGATCAAAGGTCGTACTATCGCGGAGTAGTCCTTCACGAAACGTCGATAATAATTCGTCAAGCCAAGAAATGAGCGCAAGTCATGAATATCGCTCAGCGGTCTCCACTCCTCGATAGCTTGTACTTTCTTGGGATCCATCCGAATGCGTCCTCTCTCCACGATGTGTCCCAAGAAACTGATAGTCTCCCCAGCAAACGAGCACTTCGACACCTTCACGTATAGCTCATGCTCGCGGAGTCTAGTCAGAACCTGCCGCAAGTGGTCCTCGTGCTCGACCAAAGTTCTGCTGTATATCACAATGTCGTCCAGGTACACCACCACAAACTCGTCAAGAAAACCGTGAAGTACCTGGTTCATCAAGGTGCTGAAGGTTGCGGGAGCGTTAGTTAGGCCAAAAAGCATGACAAGAAACTCGAAAGCTCCATATCTCGTGACAACTGTCGTCTTCGCCTCATCTCCCTCCTTGATTCGGACCTGCCAATAGCCCGACCTCAAGTCTATTTTCGTGAAGTAGTTCGCTCCACTCAAACGGTCGAAGCAATCTGCCACTAGCGGTATCGGGTACTTGTTCTTCACAGTGATCTTATTCAGCACCCGATAGTCACAACATAGGCGTAGGGAGCCGTCGGCCTTCTTCTGAAACAGGACCGACGCTCTGTACGGCGACTTAGCGGGTTTGATGATTCCGCTCTCCAACATATCCTTCAACTGCTTCTAAGCTCCACAAGCTCAGGTTGTGACATCCTGTACGATGCCCGGGCGGGCGGCCTCGTGCCAGGCACCAACTCAATCTTGTGATCCACTGCCCTCTTCGGCGGTAGCTTCCGAGGCAGCTCGTCTGACATCATGTCTTCAAACTCCATCAACAGTTTCTTGATGCCGCCCGGGATGGGCCCTGACACCTCTTCCATTTTATTAAAACAAAGAGTGCACAAGTAGGATGGTTCATTCCGCTTGCGACCCTTCTCAAACTGCATGGCCGACAAGTTCTTCTCTCCAGTATGTCCGGCCAAGGTAGGGATGACACACGGTTTCGCTCCCATCATCATCAGTGAATCGACATGGGGTAAGACTGCAGTGCGTGTATCCCGTAGAAATTCAAGCCCCAGGATAAGCTTGAAGTCGTCCATTACCACAACAGAAAGATTGGTCTTGCCCTCATAAGCACCAACCTTAATCAGCACAGACTTGGCTACACCGGCAATGGGTTGTGCAACCGAGTTGATCGCCTTCACACGCCCAACTCCCTTCTCCAGCACGAGCCCGAGTCTCGCCACTTCGGCGCTCTCAAGGTATGTGAGAGGGTCCAGTGTCAATCATGGCTCGAATCGGTTTGCCATGAATCTTCATATCAACGAACATCAACCCTTTCTTCCTAGGAATCTGGGGCTGAACTTCTTCTTCTTTCTTTTTCGGCTGTTCCACAGTAAGAGCCAGGACAGTCTTTTTCGCAAGGGGTGGCACAACTCTCTTCGCCGCCACCGTAGAGAATGTGTTGCACCATTGGGATACGGCCCCCAAGTTGTCCTCATCCTCCTCCGTGTCATTCTCGCCCCCTGCCTCTGCTTGTGGCTCAACACTCTTCGAAGATGACACCCAGGCTTGCAATGTACCTGATACCACTTGTCACAGTATCAGAGCTCATATTCCATTCGTCGACTGGAGGGTCTCGTCCTCCAGGTTCGCAACACACCTCGTCCCGTGAAGGCAACGAGGCTCTGAAACCACTTGTCACAGGCCTGCTAGTCTTCAATGCAGCGGAATGTCATTCTCATATATATTTGGCCTGTGCAGCCACAAAGATGCGAACCCACCTTCGTCCGGCCTTCACACACATTAGAGTTTCACGACAGTTCATGTGCTCGCTGAGGCTCTCGACATCCGTGCCTTTGCTTCTCGCACATAAGCTCGGAACCTGTCGATTCATTGCTCAATGGCAAGGAGCATCCTCGCTCCGCCTCAGCATTACGGCACTACGCTTGCGCCCGCAATGCCCATCTCTCGTCCCACATCACTCGGCACATCCTAGGCGCTCGCCCTCATCATGGCTGCCTTCCATGTCTCGCCCGAGTAGGACATCATCATAAGTCCGAGGCCCAATCGATATGCCGACACCTTGCCGCTCTCCCGCACGGCTATGCCCGACACGCCTTCTTGCCTTTCGGCTTTGGCTTATTCCATGAGTTGGATCACGAGGTCTTGTAATGCTTGCCTCGATCACCCATTCGCTCGAGAGGCGCTGCCCATGATAACTTGCAGCCCGCGGGGCAACCTAGCACACCACACGGAGCCTCTCGGCACAATTGGCGCCCAACGTAGGCCATACTGGCCCTATGCTGCCCGTCAGGTCTCCAAGCCCTTCGGGGACTCTAGCGCTCCGCTCACGAGCTGCCTAGAACCGGCTCTTGAAGGCCCCCATCATGCCCCCAAGAGATGCTCACTTTGTGCAGACGTCGTCTCATGCTACTGCCATCGTGCACGGGGAGGACCAGCTGATGCTCACCGTATCATGTCCCCCTTCTCCTCTGTGGTGTTCCTTGCCTGTTCTCTTGGGGCCTGTTCCTGTCTGAACCGCCCTGCGAACCATTCTAAGCGTGGGGCCTCTGGTCTCCCCCACCTCTGTTGAGGTTATTCCTAAACGATCTCATCCCACTCGGCTTACTCTGCACAGGACCAGACATCACCTGCCTATCCTTCCGAGTCTCTTGGTTGAAATCTGCCAGGCGCTCGACCGCTATAATAGCCGAGCTCAAATCAGTCACTCGTTGCCGCTGCAACTCATTTCTCGCCCACTGTTTCAAGCCTTCCATGAAAGTGAACAACTTGTCCGCCTCCGACATGTCTCGGATGTTCGGCATCAGCGCTGAGAAAGCTTTCACATATTCCCGCACGGAACCTGTATGTTCAAGCTTTCGCAATGCCCTCCTGGCATTGTACTCCACATTCTCGGGGAAGAACTGCTCTCTAATCGCCTCCCGTAAAAGAGCCCACGTATCGAGTTGTACTTGATGGGCCTGGATCTCCGCAAACTTGGTACACCACCACAGCTTTGCGTCACCAGTCAGGTACATGGTTGCTGTCGCAACCTTCCTTGCCTCGTCCCGCACGTCTGCTGCAAGGAAGTACTGTTCCATGTCGAAGAGGAAGTTCTCGACCTCCTTCGCATCACACTCACCGCTATAGGCCTTCGATTCTGGAATTCGAAGCCTAGCACCAGGGTCGTGAGCAACCATAGGCGTGCTACCCACTGCACACTGGAGCAAACCAATCTGAATGGACATTTGCTCCATGTCACGCCGCATATCGGCAATGCTGTCGCCTCCGAAGACGCTAGCCATCTCCTGAATCACGTGCCGACATTCGTCCAACTCCGAATTCAACACTGTGATCTCAGATTCTAGGGAAGAGACCTTCTCCTCCAATTCCGCCAACCGGGAGTGTCCGTCCTCCGGGTTCTCAGCTCTCTCGCTGGATGAAGCTGTGTGTCGCGGGCTTTCCGGATCTTGCCCCGATGCCTTCGCAGCAGTAGCAGTCGTATGCCTCGGCCCCATCTCGGCACGAGGCTCTGATACCACCTCTCACGAGGCGCCTATCGCAAAGCGCACCGTGTGGCTAGTAGTCCGCTAACTACGTCCGCCAATCTCCGCACACACCTCCGCTCGGCACTAACGCAGCACGCCGAAATATATCAGAGTAGGGAGGAACAATCACAAAACCGTAAATTGCACACGCGAATTCAGAAAACTAGATTGCATTGAACTGAAAAGTGCGTATACAATGATTAACGATGCTAGAGCAAGGGGTTCGCCTTGAGGGGGACTCTAACACGTCACTAAACCAAGCTTCTTGAACTCATTCTCCCCTATAATAGGCTTAAAAAAATAAATCCTATTTCCTACACTAGACAATAAAAAAGCTGAAATTTGCACCTCAGGAGGCGTAACGTCCCCCTGAGCAATCTAAACAACAGAAAGCAAATAACAAAGCAGTAACAAAGCAATAAAAGGCCTACACCTAGGACTCTAAGACTGTTGGTTGTGCAGCGTCTGTCGATGGAGGCTGAGTGGTCGGCCATGTAGAACGGTTGAGTGGGCAAAGTGCGCGTCAAGGGGGGCTAGTGTGCGGGCGGCCCTTGACACCCTATCAGTATGTGAAAGAGGTATCTCCTATGGACTCGAGAGTCTAAATGTTCACATGACAATTCACCTAGTTTCTAGGGTTATGGACCGTTGCTAGACGGCCACCCATGGTGAGGGGCTTTCTCAATTAAGGGTTAATCAAGAATTATTAATTTAGATTTAATTAATAATATTACTAGACACTAGCCCAAGTCTAGCCGAAGGAGAACCTAAAGAGTCACTCACAAATCACCGAAAAGGAAGAAGAAATTAATTTAGAATTATTCCACAAGTAATTGGATTACTCACAAAGAGAGATCCATTGGATGGAAAAGAGCCCAATAATAAATTAATGGCATCAATTTATATTGGATTTGTCCTTATAATTTAATAAGTTAAATCTTATTAAATAATAAGGATAATTTAGGCTTATGTATGTAATTAGATTAAATACAAGTTGGACTCAATTAAATAAATTTTTATTGAATTGTATTTAGATAAAAAAATTCATTGGGCTTGAATTTTTAAGAAAAAAATCGGCCAAGCCCTATTGCATTAAGCCCATGGAAAATTCTAGTGAAAGTGCACTTCTAGCCATTTTGGGGATCTCTTTATTTAGAATAAAGAGAAATAAGCCTTGTAGATAATAAAATGTATCTAGAAATATTCTTAATTATCGACAAGGTATATATATATGGAACATAATTATTTTGAAAATAATTATAATCATTTTTACACAACAAAAAGAATTCCCCTCCTCTTCCATGGTTCTCGGCCGTCCTCTCTCTTTTGCACTAAGGTGCAATTTTTCTTTTCTTCTTCTCTTCTATCAAAGAGAACGTAGAGATCCCAACTCCGGTGTAGTGTGGACGAATTAGAGGGCTGCTACGATTGAGCCTCAAGTGAAGAACATTTCAAGCGACCGTGAAAAACGAAAGTATCATTTTCACCCTTATGTTTTTTTATTTCTATGGATTTTATATCAGCCCCATATTAGTTTTTATTGTAGTACATCGAACGCCCGGAAACTCCAAGGGTACACCCTTTGGATTCGTTTAAATTTTGCATTTAAAATTTCGTTATTATGCATTTTATTTGTCAATCCCGCTAGAGCTTTTCGGGGCCGTACCACAGATCCCTTCTAGTGGTATCAGAGACCTGTTCGATGTAGGGGTCGATGGTTATGTGTTAACGTGCTTTTTACGGCTTTTGAAGCATGTTTCTATCGCTTTTCGTTTATTGGTTATCTGATGAAAATGGCTCGTTCATTATTTGCATTTATGGATGTTTAAAGCATGTGAAAAATTTAAAATTTTTTAGGGTTTATGCTTTATTTTGCTATTTTAAATTAAACACAAAAAAGAAAGAAAATTGCAGCATGAACTGTTGTTGTTGGCGCACAGTGCTCACACGGCCTGGCCCGCGCCCAGGTAAGGGAGCCTGCGCACAGCCTGGGCCGACACGGGCGCACTACGAACGCAGTAGACAGGGCGGGCGTGCAGGCATCGACATCAGCACGCACTGCAGGGCAGATAACCGATGGTGGGTTGTTTTTCGCTTTTTTTCAAAAATTTGATTTTCTTGAAATTTTCTTCATTATTAATTCTGTTGTTCTTTTTCATTTTTTGATAAAATTGAATTTTTCCAAAAATATTAAAATTACATAACTAATTAGATTTATTATATGCATTGGATGCACATATTTTCTATTATCTTTTAATTGCAAATTACAAATATGTGCTTTCTTTGTATAATTTATTTTCTAATATTGGATATCATGAATTATTGTATTACATAAGGTGTATACTTTGAAATGTATTAGTGGATGATCACAAAGCCCACGACCTTTTGTATGTTTATTGGTTGGAATGCTATCTTCTCTCTCCCTCTCGTTTTTAGGCTTGTAATAATAAGATTTGCTATCTCCCTCCTAATGTACTTCCCGCGATTTCTGATCGGGGTTTCTTTTTAAATATAATGAGAGTAGTATAGGAAATTTTCGTGAGGTTATTTTTAAGAAAGCCTAGGGAGAAGAAGGTCCATGGAGGAGGAGACCCACGAAAAAATTACAAGACTCATCTATATGTTGATGGTAAAATATTTTGTAATAACATAGGACCACCTTACTGACCATAAACTCACTGCGGGCTTAATGTGTTACATAAGTTGTTCATGATCATCCATCCATACATTTTAAAGTATACATTTCATGTAATACAACAATTCATGATATCCAATATCACAAAATAAATTATACGAAGAAAATATAGGTTCGTAATTTGCAATTAACGGACGGTAGAAAATATGTGCATCCAATGCACATAATAAATTTAATTAATTATACAACTTAAAATTTTTTAGAAAAATGAAATTTTATAAAAAATTAAAAAAATGCATAATTAATAATAAAAAAATTCAATAAACCAAATTTTCAAAAAACTATAAAAAAGGACTCGGCCGTCGCTCAGGCCTACAGCGCACGCTGTGGCAGCCTGGAGGGAAAAAGTTTGTTGGGAACTGAGCAGTTTCTTGCTGCCTTGCTGGCCTCTTCTGCTTCTCCTCAACCCCTCGCCTTCCACCCGTCCCTTTTTCTGTCGCTCAATCGCACGAATCGAAGTACAAAGCTCTCCCCACTACTCCACTCCTCCCACTTCTCTTCTGAAAATGAGGCCCCAGCGTCTGAGTTTCAGTGGAGATGGAGAAGGAGAAGACGAAGAAGATAAGCAACAAACTACTCACGAGGCAGACGAAGAAACCGATTCTGACTCAGACTCCAAAAGCGAAGAAGAGGAAAGCACAGCAGCAGTGCCTCCGAAGAAGACCAAGTTGAATCCACCGCGTGAAGAAGAAGGACCCGTATCTGGAAAAGAGGAGTCGGAGTGCTCTGCCGCAAAACCTAGCGTGTATTAGCGCACTAATGAGGGGGGGCCTGCTGGTGGTGGTGGTGGTGGAGCAGCCACTGGTGTGGCAGACTGTTGTATTGTGTCATGCTTAAAGGCCTCGCCGTTTTCTGGGCTGACGGGAGGAACAACAAGTGGACCGAGTTTTACAACTTCATCAAGGACAATCTCCAGCATCAGTTTACCAGAACTCAGGTGTCTGAGGAGATTCGTAGGCTCAAGGGCAAGTTTGAGAACAATTTTAAAAAAACTCGCGCCAATGGGGACTGGCTTGATTTCTTGGACGCCCATGAATCCGCTGTGTTTGATGTGTCGAAGACACTATGGGGTGAAGATAAATGCGAAGCTGGGGATAAACATGCTGAAAAAGAAAAGGAGACACCACAAAAGGGAGACAGAAGCAGATTCCAAAAGAAGAGAAAACGGGCTGGGAAAGAGCATGATGCAGACAAAGAGATAATGAAGAACCAAAAAAAAACGGGGAAGATTGACAAAGAGGAGTTTGCTTCTGCGTACCCACTCGTGGCATTGTCTTTGAATGAAAATGGATATCCCAACTTCATCAAGGAGAAATTCCTTTTGATTGGCAGAGAGAAGTTACAGGAGCTGGAAGAGAAGTGGAGGGATGTGAAAGCTGCAGAGCTTAGCCTGGAGCTTAAAAGGATTGATTTGATTAGGAGGGACTTGCACAATCTACTCTGAAGCAAATGAAGGATTTAAGAGACTTTTTGGCTTTTGAACAGGTTTAATATACTGTTGCTGTCCATCTTAGTGTTAGTTTTTAGTTGTTTCTGAATGTTGATATCAGTTATATATGCTGTTTTGTTGAGTTGATGTCTGTTTTTGTGGAAAATTAGATTTGATGGAGTCCTTTTTATGTCTTTGACAGAGTTCTTGTCTTCGAAATTTTAAAGCAGGTCTTCAGATTATTACATAAATTAGGTGCACTTGCCTGTTTGCACAATGAAGTCTTCATGTCATAACTAATAAAAGAGAATCAAGTCACAAGTTAGGAAGCAGATAAAATATTTGCCTCATAGGCAGCAGCAGCTGCACTTAGAATGCACAAATACTATGGCTAAGAATGTCATAAAGAATTCTTAACGAGTTCCCAAGGATGGAGAAAGGGCTAATGCTTCAGTCATACTAGATTATGATCCCAGGTTTACCAAACTACCTTTGGCTTATTAGTTCAGATAAGATTCCAATCTAATATTTCAGAGACAGTAAAAGGTTGAATGGTTAGACAAATTTTATTTTGTTGTTGCATAAGCCACAAACATATGGCCGGTTCTCTTTTTCCCCTTGGCTAAAATCATCTAGGGTGTATTTGGACAGAGAGATTTGGATTTGATGTAAGGATTTGGAGAATGGATTTCATGACAATATTATTAGGATGCAAATGCAATCTAATAGATAAGATCTATGGATACCAAGTTTAAACAAGCAGGTTACAAGCAGAACACAGGAGAAGTACATTAAGATGTTTGCATTCATATTCCTTTCACTAATTATGTTTTTATACAATGCATTGTCTCACATTCTAATCATGAAATATGGCATTGGAAGTCTCTAGTCTTGAATGATTACTCTTGCGGTAATTTCATGGCCCCAACATCCTTACTATAAATCCCATCTTGCTGCTGCTGGTGGCCCAAAGAGAAAATGAAGAAAAATAGTGTAAGTAAATAAGAAAAATAAAGAGAAGGGCAGGGGAACAAGAAGTTAAAGAATGAAACAGTTACATCCCAGAAACATATTTTTAGAGAATCAGCCAAAGCTCAGCTAAATCTTTTTATAAATGACCTATGCTATCCAAATAATCCACTCTTTAAAATGGATGAACCGGTTCTGACATAATGGAGATTTCTTATAATAGCTATATTTTACTATGTTGTATTGAAAAAGGAATACTTAATTAATGTTTGATCGAGAAATTGAAGAAATAAGCTCCATGAGTTTAAGACTTAAAAAACGCTAACTTTAAACATAGCTGAGCGAATAGAGATTTCCTCTGTAGTCTTAGTAGTTCTTAGCTGTTAGATGGCAACGTATCCTTCCATAAAAGGATCTATGGGAATTTGACATCAATTTGTTGTTTCAATTAATGTTTCAATTTGGTGTTTTCATAACGTCAATTCTAAATCACCTAGTGGTCCTAGACATGCACCATCCTCCAAGTTTTGTATCTAATAACAAGTAAGCATTTTTCAAGTGGTTATGTATCATATGTAATTTCTATTTTGTATCTAACCCTTTAGCATTTACATGTTCTTTTTGTGCCTTATTCAAGTCGACCAACCATTATGAAGGATGGTAAACAATGTCACATTGTCAAACTTGAACACTGCAATGCAATCTGAACAACTCAAGGATAAGGGGAAGAGAAAGAAGTAGACAAAACAGGGCACTTGTTTTTGTGTAGGATGTGAATTTTTATCATGACTAGCCAACATGAATATGTTGCCTTTTTGTAAAGCGAGAAAGATACTTGTTTGATGATTTGTTTTGCCACATTACAAATGTTGTGGATTTTTTGTACATGATGTGCTCTGTTTGGACAGATGACAAATTAAGAAACGTGTGAATGTTAACAACTTTTGTATAAATTATAATTCTAAATATCAATTAAGTTGGCACTTTTGACTGAATTGCAACTCTTTTTTGCTTCTTTTTTTGTTTCTGTCAGAGATAAAGAGAATAAATGGGGAAAAAATTGCAATTTTGGTCCCACTAGATAGATACTGTTGTAATTTTGGTCCCACACATTACGGGCTCAGCAATTTTGATCCCCTAGAAAGAAAAACTTTTGCACTTTTAGTCCTAACCCTGTTTAAACTGTTATGTGAGGGATGAAAACCCACTTTTGAAAGGTAAAAGGTGGTTGTTTATGGTTTGAAACTCACTAGACTTTTTGAAGGGAATTATATTCTATTATGTCACAATTTGAATGCATCTCACGATAAAATGACAAGTTTTTCCACTAAATTTTGCAAAAAGATAAGCTGCCCAGTTATGAAAGATAAAAAAAAATGTCTCTGCAATAAAATAAGCTGCACACTTGTGATAAATAAAAAAAATAAGGGTAAATTACATCAATAGTCCCTTAAGTTTGACATAATTACAAATACATTTCTATTAAATCAAAAATTATATTTTACCCTCCTTGAGGTTTGTCCCATCTAACATTTAACTCCACCGATAGATTTTCGGTGAATTTATCAAATATCCCTAATAAAATGTTTGACTATTATTTGACCAATTTTGAGACAAAAATGCCCTTTGGACCAAATTGTAATATTTTAAAATGTTAAGGGAGTTAAATGTTATGATCTCACATATTTTTTACTTAAATGTAATATTTTATTTTTTCTTTGCTAACCTAGCTATTTTTTGTCCATTGCAGGGATTATCTTATATATTAGAGTGAAGTAAATCCACACCTTTTGAGATTTAGTATAATTACAAATACATCCTTGTTAGGTAGGAAATTACATTATCCTCCTTGAGGTTTATAAAACATTAAAATGCTTGCAAAAAAAAATCTGCAATACAACGACACCCTTCATTTTTCTGGCAAAAAAATAAATAAATTTTTAAAAAAGACTAAAAATTCCTTAAACAAAACTTCATTACACTAGAAAAAAAAAAGGCGGAATTTGGGGCGGGTTTAGGAATAATTTTTTTTCTTTTGTATCTGCGAGCGGTTTTTGGAACGATTTTGGGACGGTTGGACATCCATCCTTATAAATGGTGTTACAAATACTTAGGAATAGTTCATGCAAGACCAATCCTATTTGGGATGGGCTCCGTAACATTATATGAAAAATCGTTCCTAGTATTAAATTTATCAAAAAAATTATTTTTTTAATTGGAACGGTTTTAACGAAATTTGGAACAGTTACTGTATTTCTTTTGGGTTACTTTTGCAATGATTTTTGGAATCCTCGTGCTTGAATTTTAAAACTTTTTTTTTTTTACTAAAAATTCCTTAAACAAAACTTCATTACACTAGAAAAAAAAAAGGCGGAATTTGGGGCGGGTTTAGGAATAATTTTTTTTCTTTTGTATCTGCGAGCGGTTTTTGGAACGATTTTGGGACGGTTGGACATCCATCCTTATAAATGGTGTTACAAATACTTAGGAATAGTTCATGCAAGACCATTCCTATTTGGGACGGGCTCCGTAACATTATATGAAAAATCGTTCCTAGTATTAAATTTATCAAAAAAATTATTTTTTTAATTGGAACGGTTTTAACGAAATTTGGAACAGTTACTGTATTTCTGTTGGGTTACTTTTGCAATGATTTTTGGAATCCTCGTGCTTGAATTTTAAAACTTTTTTTTTTTTTGTATTGGTGATAAATATAGGAACGATCTTTGAATGATTTTTTTGTCGATCTTTGCAATAGTTTTAGGCACGGGTATATTTTTATTTGGAACAGTCTTCTGTAACGGTTTTAGGAACGGTCAGTCTTATTTAGGAGCACGTATATAAAATTATTTTACTATTGGTATTAGGAACAGTCTGTCTTAGTTTGGAACACATACTTAAAACTGAAGTAGCAATGGTATTAAGACTGGTCAACCACTATTTAGGAACACTTGTTTGAAATGGTTATAGCAATGGTATTGGAATAGTCAATGCAGGTAGGAACACGTGTTTAGAACTGTTTTAGTAATGGTATTTGGAATGGTCATTTACTTAGATTTGTAATATTTTCTTACTATTACTAAAGTCATTTCAATTTTTTTAATTTATTTATATTTTATAATTTATTCATATATTTAATAAAAATTTTAATAAAATAAATAAATTTATATTTTAATAAAATTTAAATATATAATTAAATTAATTTAATACATTTTTAACTAATTATATTTATGAATTTAATTAATTTAATAAATATGAAATAATGGAATGTAATAAACATTATGAAACATGAACAATCAAGGAAAAATATTTTATTAATATGAAAAATTACCTAATTACGTAGTTAGTGACATCCATATCGTCCTAGTTTGAGGCCGGGGGTTGTGT
>NW_011628107.1:87030-89842 GCF_000512975.1 Sesamum indicum | reverse complement strand
CCAAAGCTCAGCTAAATCTTTTTATAAATGACCTATGCTATCCAAATAATCCACTCTTTAAAATGGATGAACCGGTTCTGACATAATGGAGATTTCTTATAATAGCTATATTTTACTATGTTGTATTGAAAAAGGAATACTTAATTAATGTTTGATTGAGAAATTGAAGAAATAAGCTCCATGAGTTTCAGACTTAAAAAAAGCTAACTTTAACCATAGCTGAGCAAATAGAGATTTCCTCTGTAGTCTTAGTAGTTCTTAGCTGTTAGATGGCAACGTATCCTTCCATAAAAGGATCTATGGGAATTTGACATCAATTTGTTGTTTCAATTAATGTTTCAATTTGGTGTTTTCATAACGTCAATTCTAAATCACCTAGTGGTCCTACACATGCACCACCACCTATGCTTGGCCATCCTCCAGGTTTTGTATCTAATAACAAGTAAGCATTTTTCAAGTGGTTATGTATCATATGCAATTTCTATTTTGTATCTAACCCTTTAGCATTTACATGTTCTTTTTGTGCCTTATTCAAGTCGACCAACCATTATGAAGGATGGTAAACAATGTCACATTGTCAAACTTGAACACTGCAATGCAATCTGAACAACTCAAGGATAAGGGGAAGAGAAAGAAGTAGACAAAACAGGGCACTTGTTTTTGTGTAGGATGTGAATTTTTATCATGACTAGCCAACATGAATATGTTGCCTTTTTGTAAAGCGAGAAAGATACTTGTTTGATGATTTGTTTTGCCACATTACAAATGTTGTGGATTTTTTGTACATGATGTGCTCTGTTTGGACAGATGACAAATTAAGAAACGTGTGAATGTTAACAACTTTTGTATAAATTATAATTCTAAATATCAATTAAGTTGGCACTTTTGACTGAATTGCAATTAAGTGGAGAAAGTGTTCCCAAATGACTGCATTGATGTACTCGTGGAAGCGGTGGTCAGACGTGAAAGGACATGTTAATTAGATATTTTCAAGATAAAATAATACTAAAAGAATTTGATAAATAAATTTACCTCGGGTCATAAAGGCTGATGTATTAGCGCGCTGATGAGGGGGGGCCTGCTGGTGGTGGTGGTGGTGGAGCAGTAATTATTTAAAAACGTAATTCTCTTGTGCACATATACAAACGGCCAAGCATTACTTTAAGCTTGTTTAGTCTATCACATGGACTTTTCATTATAGTACAACTTAAGTTTATCTATTTTTTTCTCTATCAATATTGTCTTTAGTTGAAGATGAAGATGGATAAACCTAACTAGTTCTACAAGCAAAATTCACTTGATAGGCTAAACAAGCTTAAAGGCATGCATGATGTGTTTGTACGAGTGTTGCAAAGGAATTAAATATTTTTAAATAATTATTAATTATTGAAAATATTGTCCTCAATTTGTTCTAGTTCTAATGATTCTATTATTGTATTTTAATTTGAAATATTACCTTAATTTTGTTATTGTTGACATTATTTTATAAATAATATTATTATTGGGATTATTGCTTAATTTTGTTATTATTGACATTATTATATAAAAATATTATTATTGGTAATATTTTCTAATTTTGTAATTATTGACATTGTTAAGTAAATAATGTTAATATTGGGAATATTAAATATTAGCTTAATTTTTGTGATTATTGACATTGTTATGTAAATAATATTATTATTGCGAATATTGGTCTAATTTTTGTGATTATTGACATTTTTATGTAAAGTTTTTATTATTGATGTTAATATTGGGAATATTAGCCTAATTTTTGTGATTATTGACATTGTTATGTAAATAATATTATTATTGAAATTATATATTGGTCAAATTTTGTGATTATTTATATTATGATGTAAAAATTATGTTATTGGGAATATTGGGCTAATGTCATGTAAAAAATAATATTACATCAATAAGCCTAATTATACAATAAATTGCACATCTCTACAACAAGTATTTTTGTGATTATTGACATTGTTATGTAAATAATATTATTATTGCGAATATTGGTCTAATTTTTGTGATTATTGACATTTTTATGTAAAGTTTTTATTATTGATGTTAATATTGGGAATATTAGCCTAATTTTTGTGATTATTGACATTGTTATGTAAATAATATTATTATTGCGAATATTGGTTTAATTTTTGGGATTATTGATATTATTATGCAAAAATATTATTATTGAGAATATTGGTCTATTTTTTGTGATTATTTATATTCTTATTTAGATAATGTTATTGTTGGGATTTGTATATTGGTCTATTTTTGTGATTATTTACATTATGATATAAAAATGTTATAATTGGGAATAATGGTCTAATTTTTGTGATTATTTTTACATTATTATTTAAATAATGTTATTATTGAAATTATATATTGGTCAAATTTTGTGATTATTTATATTATGATGTAAAAATTATGTTATTGGGAATATTGGGCTAATGTCATGTAAAAAATAATATTACATCAATAAGCCTAATTATACAATAAATTGCACATCTCTACAACAAGTTTCACAAAAAAAATTTGCAATATGATACAATACACACAAGAATTGCATAAATTTACATAATAATTTCATAAATTACACAACTATACAATTAGTTTTGAAACATTACACAAATTACACAAGACTTACAGAAAAATATTATAATTTCAGAAAAAATAGATTATAATTAATTTCAATGTGATATGTATTTCTATAATTGCAGAAATTACATAAAAGTAATTTTTTAACAAAACTTTTTCAAAAATCACCATTTTTTTTTAAAAAATAGAAAATCATGAAAATTGTTAAAATTACAGA
>NW_011628107.1:82240-86598 GCF_000512975.1 Sesamum indicum | reverse complement strand
CCCAAAGAAGGCTCAAATAGATTAATTTATACACAAATCCTACCCAACTTATTGAACCCAACTCAAGACCCAATCAAAACTCGATTTTTTTTGGATAGGATCAGGCTCAGACCGCTACCATTTTTTTTCCTCCGACCCAATTTTCTACAAATCGTGCTAAGTAAATTACATTTCTTTCTTTTTATTTTTATTTTAACTCATAATTTATCAATAAATTCAGAATTACTGAAATCTATTCATAAATAACTTTTTTTCGATAAAAATTTTTAATATATGAAACTAAAAGTAGAATTTTTCCACATATTTTATTAATGTGAACTGACTTTTGGAGAAACCATTATTTAGAAGTGTATTTATTTTTAGAGAGAAAAAAATATAAATTTAATTCAGTGAATTAGGGAGTGATATTTTGATCACGCACAAATTATTTTTGGTGGTAGCGGAAATTGATGATAAAATGCTTAAAATTTGCAACCATTAGGTCATGCGATGCATAAAATTTGCATTGTCACGTGACCTGAAATAATCCAATTAAATTCTAATTTTAATTAAAAAAAATTTAAATTAAGAGCATATTTATATTTACATAATAAAAGCATAGTATAATAGCATGCAAGATGACGCAGTTTTGGCGAACATATGCTTACAAACCCTTCCTAACATCTATATATGAGTTCAGTTGCATGATAGGATTGCTCTTCTCTCGGACTCGGACTTTGATCGCATTGCCAGATCCCTGGATGAACTCGAACAAAATCGTGCTTTCAACTAGCACCTAGTAGCCTATCAGAAAGTTTCTCCATCCAGCAGTCATAGCAAAGATGCCAAGATTCCTGTCTGTTACTTTAACTGGCCACTCCCTCGCTTGCCCATCCACCAGTGTTATTTTTCTATGTGTTGCTATTCTATATGCCTATCGCGAAATATTTCGGGGTCGACTGTGTCGTGAGTTATCGCGACAGTGGCAGCAGCAACAGCAGTTTGAAGCTTGAAGACGATGACTCAAGCTAGTTGGCAGCCACGCCGGCAAGGTAGTTAGATGGTAGTTAGCTTCGTCGTCTTATATAATGCTCTTTCTCTAACTTCTTCTTGAATTGAGTCGAATGGAAAGATTAGTTCACTCACCAAAATATCTGAGATGGCCACAATTATTTTCTCTGCAAGTTCTGTAGTCCTTCATGGTATCAGAGATTTCAATGGAAGGTCCCTGCATACCCATGTTCATAAACTAACATGTGAAACGGATCGAGCCAATCTCAGCAATGGCGGAGACATCAACTCCCACTGTGACTAGACAGCCCTACCTGAAGCACTGCAACTCCATGGATTAGATATCCTAGAATGGTGCTGGTGAGTGCTCCTCTCAACGGAAATAACTATTTGAATTGGAGTTTTCGAGTTAAGCCTGCATTATGAGCTGAGATGAAATTAGGTTTCATTGATGGAACCTCTGCGAAACCAAGTGTGAATGATCCACACTCTGAGCAGTGGATTAGGGTAGATAGTATGGTAACCACGTGGATTTTGAACTCTATTTCTAAGGATATTGTAGAGGCCTTTATGTATACGAAGTCCTCTAGGAACCTTCGCTTGGATCTTGAACAACGATACGGCGAATGTAATGGTCCGCAGTTCTATCAACTGCAAAGGGAAATTTGCTCAATGACATAAGAAAATGCACCACTATCAAGGTATTTCATAAATATGAAGAAACTTTGGGATGAAATGTCTAAGTTAAAACCAACTCCACAGTGTATATGTAATGGATGCACTGGAGGTGCATAAAAGGCAGTAGCAGATCTAGTTGCGCTCGATAGTGTTAGACACCAGCTGTTGGTAATGGATCCAATTCCCATAATTAAGAAAGCATATGCAATGATATAGAGTGTTGAGAAACAAAAACAGGTGGACATGGAACTAACTGATACCATTGAAAATACAACGGTATGTGCAAGGAGGAGCCAAATTTGACAGGAAAAAATATGTTGCTAACAAAAGAACACAATGTTGCACGCATTGTGATAAAACAGGCCATAATAGGGACACATGTTTTAAGCTACATGGACAAGAGAAAACGATATGCAAGATCAGTCAGAGGATTTGCAGCAGAAGTTGGACCTAAGAAGGGTGCTCCAGTATGATAATAAGGAGGATATGTTACAGGAGTTAATCAGATTAATGAAGAGCAATATGCAGGTTGGTCAGCCACAAGGAAACCTGGCGAATGTGGATGATTTTGCAGGTATGAATGTTGTTTTTGCTAGATATGGAGCTGAAATTTTATCCTCTTGGATTGTAGATATGAGGGCAACCAATCACATGTGTGCTACCACTTGCATTCTTGATAATCTTTCACCTTTGCTTCACCCTACCTTAGTTCATTTGCCTGACAGTACTACTCAATCAGTCACACAGACTGTGCACTCAACGTCGTGTTGTTAGTACCTTCCTTTAAAGTTTAATTTGTTATCAGTTCCTAAGCTTTGTTTATCCTCATCTATTGAAGTGTTGTTTTGTTCACCTCATTGCATTTTTCAGAATCAGAAGACTAAAAGGGCTCTAGCCGTAGGAACACAATTGGGCAATTTTGTATTTATTAGACAAATCTTCATTCGATTCCACTATCATTGATTCATACATCAAGCTAAAAAAATACTTGCTTTACATCTCAAATTTGTAACAGAATGTTATGGCATAGAAGGTTGGGACATCCATTCTAATCCGGCTCGAATTCAGCGATGCCTATATACGAACTCATCACAGATAGGTAACTCCTCCAAGATTAGATTTTAGGTTCCCTGAGAATAAGACAAGAACAATGAGCTCGTCGGGCACGTCCCCGACAATGACGCTCCGACGCTCAAGTTAGGTTGATCGAGAGAAGAGTAAGCGATCACAAAGTTTGATCTCAATAAATGCAGATCAGTTACCATTAATTACAGCGTTTCGGGTCTATTTATAGAGCACAGCTTGATACTGTTGACTAGGCCACGTGTCCTTATCCTACTGGCTCGCATCCAGATCGAACGGCTGTGATTTTTCGGGTCTTCAAGGCTGTTATTCGGACCGGGTCGGGTCCTCTGCGACCCGCTCGATAGAAGAGGTGCGGATCCTCTAGCGAAAGGACATTAATACCCTTAATGAAGGGTGGTTTTGTCATTTCCTAGCATATTGCAGCAGATACCCATCATTACTCCCTCAGTTATTCAAAGTGCAATTTATTGCTTTTGAAGAAGTAGAACGGTCGCATCCATCGATCTCGCACCTCTGGTGGACACGTGGCATCATCCGGTGACCTTGTCTGTGGCGCGCTTCCCCAGAAAAGTGAACCTATAAATACACCATTCATTCCAACATTTTCCCCCGCCCCACACATAAGCTTTAGCGACCAGTGCTTGTAACTTCGAGTTCGCGTTCGATCTGCAGCTTCCAGAGCCATCCTGTTCTAAGGTACGACGATGTCTTCCAGCTTTAGTTCAAATTCTGGTTCGAGCTCTGGCTCCGGGTCGTCTGCGACCACTTCTGGGTCTGCTTATGATTCCTTTTCTACCTCTCCAAAATGGAACAAATTGTTCTAGATTTTCAAAACTCTTGATAAACAAGTTGGGCCTTCTACCCTTGAAAAATTCCGAGATAGGCTCGCCAGGAATCCTTGGGAAGCTGTAGTCAGTAGTGTCAGAACCCCTATTCGCAAGATTAGGGAAAAATATTACATACCCCCTGAGTACGAGATTATCATTCGTAGGGCTTTCGATCGCATGCACCGCCTGTTCTAAGGTACGACGATGTCTTCCAGCTTTAGTTCAAATTCTGGTTCGAGCTCTGGCTCCGGGTCGTCTGCGACCCCTTCCGGGTCTGCTTATGATTCCTTTTCTACCTCTCCAAAATGGAACAAATTGTTCTAGATTTTCAAAACTCTTGATAAACAAGTTGGGCCTTCTACCCTTGAAAAATTCCGAGATAGGCAGCCAGGAATCCTTGGGAAGCTGTAGTCAGTAGTGTCAGAACCCCTATTCGCAAGATTAGGGAAAAATATTACATACCCCCTGAGTACGAGATTATCATTCGTAGGGCTTTCGATCGCATGCACCGTCCTCCTCCTAGTTTCTGTGCCTTTTCTATCAAACATCTTGACGCCGAGTTGAGGTTCCCTTTAGCTCCTCCTCTATCCGCAATTTTGAATAAACTGGAGATAAGCCCTATGCAAATTTCTCCCAACTCTATTACTCATATTGTTCTTTTTGTCGTAATAATACAATATTTGGGTGTTGAACCCAGTTTTGATAACTTCTGGAGTTTATACTCTTTCACCACTTCCAAACGATCAGGTGATAGGGGTTTCTTCTACCTTTCTGCCA
>NW_011628107.1:79820-82014 GCF_000512975.1 Sesamum indicum | reverse complement strand
CGCCCCTCCACGTCGAAGAGTCTTTAGGTGATCTCTTTTTCTCGTACGACGCATTACCTTATCATTCTATTTGAGTTCGCTTACATACCTCTGTTTTGCAGATAGTATAATCATGAGCTCTCGTTACGCTCTACGGCTGAAGGCGGCCGAAAATAAGATGAAGGCCAAGGGGAAGCAGGTCGCACCTCCTACAGATCCCCCTTCGAGCTCACCTATACAAGCCCCTTCGCGAGCCCCTGTGCCTGTGAGCCTTGCTGACCATCATCTTATTCAGGTCAATAGCGAGGAGACCCCCCCTCTTCCTCTGCACGGATACAACTCTTCTGACTTAGAACTGAATCTCAACGATCTGAGTGGCGATCAGGGGGGTGAACCTAAGAAGCACGACCAAGATAGTGGAGAAAAGAAAAAACGAAACCGGGCTTCGCACAAGCACGGGCATGGGGATGAGGCGAGAGATAAAGAGCCAACAGAACCTTCTGGGTCTTCGAAACCCTCAAAGTCCCATCGATCCAAATCAATTGAGCAGGATGGCCAAGGAAGCTGTAGTTAAGGCCGAACAGGCAGATGAGCGCGAAAGGTTTCTGCAGTTAGAACAACTTGCCTCTTGCTGGGAAGAGACTAGGGAGGCACTGAGAGGCGATCAACCCCATTCGTCTGAACAGAAGGGAGATCGGATGGCTCCGAGGGGGAACAACTCTTCTAGTTCTGTCCTTTTCTCAAAAATAGGAGGGGAGTCCTTCGAGCTGTACGACTCTTTCACCTCTCTCCATGATCAGAGCTCCTTAGTAGCAAACAATCCCGTCAGGGTCGAGGAATATGGGGTTCATGCTCAGCTACAAGTCATCTCATATTTTTTACTGCAATTTTGGTATTCGACTCTAAACAATTTTGATCAATATTGCAGGCATTGACGTTCTTCCGGAGCCTATCCATGAAATGCACGACCTATCGCAAAAACCACATTTTATCCGATAGGAAGGTGAAGGAGCTCCAAGCACAACTGGCTGATAGGGATAGAACGGATCGAGCTCATGTGGAGGAGATGCAGACTTTGCTCGAGAAACTCCGGGTTTTGGAAGGGCGAGCTTGCAGCTGCTAACAAGGACAAGGAGGTCGCCCTATCAGAAGGTCGGAAAGAAGGGTTTGAGGCTGGCAAGGAGGTCGGGCTGGTCGAGGGCCATAAGAAGGGATTTGATGAAGGCCAGGCCGGTCGCATTTCACTGGAAGAGCATCACCAGATTTTAGCGAGCTCCCGTATGGCTGTTGTCCGCGACTTCTTGAAGACGGACACTTTCAAGACTACTATTGAGATCAAGTCTGCTGACTTTTTCACCAAGGGCTATAAGACGTGTGAGGCTCAAATTGAGAAACTTGGTGGATTTCAAGAGTCTTTTAACTGCAGTCAAATGGATATCACGCTCGATGGCGACCTTCAACCCTATCCTGATGAACCGATCTCGAAGAGGATAAGTTTGCAGCTTTGAGGGAGGAGCTAGAAGCCGACGACTGATGTGATCAGGGGCTTGGTTCATTTAGACAATTCTTATTGATACACTTGTCAATGACATACTTGTAATTTTTTTACGGCTGGTTTTGAAGGGCATGATTTTTTGATGTTGTCCTGTACATGATGCTTCATTAATGAAAGAATAGATCTTTTGACAGCTCATGTATTGATGCCTTTTACTTCTCATCGTTCTTCCTCGGGTGCTCTTTTTTCTCAGATAGTGTGTGTTCTTGTTGAACGCCTCTTTTTCAGATCGCACTGCAGGCTGCGTCTTTTTCAGATCGCAGTTTGTTGAACGCCTCTTTTTCAGTTGGCGTGTGAAGTGCATCTTTTTCAGATCGCAGTTTGAGGAACGCCTCTTTTTCAAGTTGGCGTGTGAAGTGCATCTTTTTCAGATCGCACTGCAGGCCGCGTCTTTTTCAGATTGCAGTTTGTTGAACGCCTCTTTTTTAGTTGGCGTGTGGCATTTTGAAGAATTCGGCAATAGGTAATATCAAGCATAAGATAAGCATAATTTTTGAATCAATGTAACACGAAAAGACAAATTGGCTTCTTGGAATTTCTCAAAAGGGATTACAAAAAGGGATTACACTTTGTACAAGTCCTTTCAGATATTATCATATGTATTAATGACTGTTTCTAATACAAAAAATGCGACCTTCCTAACCTTGGATGTGAACTTTC
>NW_011628107.1:78727-79485 GCF_000512975.1 Sesamum indicum | reverse complement strand
GCTCTCCAGCTAGTTGACGGCCTTTCACAGGCTCCATAAATGCAATCTCCCTTCACGCATAGAACTTTTTCAAGTTCTGGATATTCCATGGTCGCGGCAAGTTTCGTCTCTGCATATCTTGCAACTTGTACGTACCTTTTTTCCTGATCTCGGTCACTTTGTATGGCCCCTCCCATGGCGGTTCCAATTTTCCAACGTGTTTGGAGGCCTCCACTTTCTTTAACACCAGATCTCCCACTTGTAGTTGCCTTGGTCAAACCCTTCGATCATGATTTTTCATCATTAACCCCTTGTGGTGCAAGATTCGGGCGTATGCCGCATCTCTCTTCTCTTCGATCACTGTAAGGTCGAAATTCTGCTCACCTTGGTTAGAACTAAGGTCGTAAGATGCGATCCGTTGGGACTCCTCTCCTACCTCCGCAGGAATTATAGCATCCGTCCCGTATACCAAGAAAAATGGGGTCTCGCCTATAGCAGTTCGCGGAGTTGTGCGGTAAGCCCATAGAACTCCTGGCAGTTCGTCTACACACGATCCTTTATTTTCCAGTCGTGTTTTCAAGTGTTGCAGGATCGTTCTGTTAGTCATCTCCGTCTGCCCATTGGCCTGCGGATTCGCGACCGCCGTGAAGTGCTATTCGATCTTGAGCTCCTTGCACTATTCTGTAATCTTTCTTCCCTGAAATTAGGTGCCATTATCAGAAATTAGAATTCTAGGTATTCCAAACCTGCAGATGATGTTCTTCCAAATGAAGTTAATG
>NW_011628107.1:75647-78640 GCF_000512975.1 Sesamum indicum | reverse complement strand
TGAATGGTTCCCACAGCTCCCTTCGTGGATTTCGCGCATCACGTACAAGGCTCTCTCCTCGTCTAAGCATTTCAGGAGAGGCCCATCCAGTGTTCGCTTGTACAGTTGCCCCGACAACATAGTGAATCGTGTAGCTCGAAATTTCACTCTTTTCGCCGCGACGGGATCGGTAGGCAAGATGTTGTTCTCCAAGTATTTAATGATTTCATCCTTCCACGACCCGGCTTCGGAGACTACTTGCACCTCCATTCTGCTCGCTAGGGCTGATCGCTCACGCACCAACGCTGTTATTCCGCGATCTCTAATCCCATCCATTGCGGCCTCAAATTTGGATAAAGCATCCGCTTTGTCGTTTTCTATTCTAGGCACCTGTAAAATAGAACATTTGTTAAATTTGCTCATTAATTTTTGTACAATCTACTTGTAAGATGTCATCATCCTTTCCCTAGTTTCGTACGTTCCTTCAATTTGCAATGCAATTAATTGAGAATCTATGAAAACCTCCAGGTCTCTGGCCTCAGCTTCATATGCAAGTTCTAATCCCAAGATGAGTGCTTCATATTTTGCCTCATTATTGGTTACAGGAAAAGACAAGCGAGCTGCCACCTCGATCTCTACTCCCTTGGGCCCTTGAATCAATATGCCCGCTCCTCCATTGTTGGCATTTGAGGAACCATCCACATGCAACATCCATTTCGAGCCCTGCTCTTCAGCAGCTAAAGGTGATTTCAGGTCGCTAGATAGCTCCGTCACAAAGTCTGCCAGCACCTGGGCTTTCTGTGCAGTCCTGGGCTGATAGTCAACGTCATACTGTCCCAATTCGACAGCCCATTTGATCAATCGGCTTGAGGCCTCGAGTCGCGACATCACGTGTTTTAGGGGGTGATTTGTCAATACCACCACTTTGTGCGATTGAAAGTAAGCTCGCAACTTTCGAGCCGTTACTACTAAGGCGAGCGCTAACTTTTCTATCTCTGAATACTTCGATTCAGCGCCTTGGAGCATCTTGCTAACATAATATATTGGATTCTGATTACCGGCTTTTTCCTACACCAAAACCGAACCGACTGCATTCTCCGATATACCTAAGTACAAGAACAGGGTTTCTCCTTCCTTTGGATTTGCTAGTAGGTGGGCTTTTGTCAGATACTCCTTAAACTCTTGTAGCGCTTTCTCGCATTCCTCAGTCCATGCGAAGTTTTTCGATTTCCTAAAAACCTTGAAGAAAGGTAAGCTTCTATCTGCCGATCGAGAAATAAACCTGCTCAATGATGCGATCTTTCCAGTTAGCTTATGCACCTCTTTGATCGTAGTTAGTGATCACAAGTTCATTATGGCTTGGATCTTTTTCGGGTTCGCCTCAATTCCTCGTTCGCTAACCATGTACCCCAGAAATTTTCTGCCTCCTACTCCAAAGGTGCACTTGTCTGCATTCAGTTTCATTCCGTACGACCTCATTATACTGAACGCTTGTGCGAGGTCCTCAAGGTGATCCTGCGATATCCTACTTTTGACCAGCATATCACCAACGTATACTTCCATTGTTTTTCCCAGCAGGTCACCAAACATCTTGTTAACCAGTCGTTGATATGTTGCGCCCGCATTCTTCAGACCGAATGGCATCATGTTGTAGCAATAGATCCCCTTGTCGGTGATGAATGAGGTCTTATCTCTGTCATCCTCGGCCATGTGGATTTGATGATACCCCTGATAGGCGTCCATCATCGAAAACCTTTCGAACCTGGCTATTGAGTCTACCATCATATCGATCCTCGGTAGGGGGTATGGGTCCTTTGGACAGGCTTTATTCAGATTTGTGAAATCAACACACATGCGCCGTTTCCCCGAGGATTTGGGGACAAGCACCACGCTTTTGATGATGATTTCTGCGGAACTGCCACTGTCTACCAACACCTTGTGAACAGTGAAATTTGCTATGTCCAACCGGATGACCATTGGATCATTCATATCTCCGCTTTCTTCTGGCTTGTCTGAGCTGTCAAAGGAAATGGCTTCTTCCTCTTCAACTTTTAGCACGAACTCTCTTCCTCTGCCCGAGCTCATGGTTCTAGAACATCTCTTCCTGGTCCTGCTCGAATCACCCGAACTCGAGCCCCCTACAATGGTGTAGATCACCCCTTTGGTTGGTGCATTGTTCCCGCTGGGTGGGGCTTTTTTCGTTTTTGAAGGGCCAGGATTTCGATCCCGGCTTCTCGACCTACTCCTCCTCGTCTCCTTACTAATCTTGTAGTTTGGGGGAACCCGATCCTGGAAGTATCCCTGTCTAACCAACCTCTCAATCTCGTCCGTCAGTTGGAAACATTCCTCCGTGTTGTGCCCCCTCTCACGATGAAATCTGCAATATTTGTTAGAAAATTTTTTAGAGGGGGCATACCTGGTGTGCCTTGGCCATTTCAGAACGTCTGCAATTTCGACCATCATCAAGGCTTTCTCTCGCGACATAGCCAACGGAGTGTAGTTGTTGTATTGGGTTGGTATTTTGGTTCCTTGGGTTTATCATTTTTTATCCTGCTTCCCCCTTCTCTGGCATACCTCGGTTACCTGTATGTGTGTTCGCGCTCTCTTCGTTCAGAATCCTTCATCGCGTTCACCTCTTCCTCGTCTATGTACTTCTGACCTAAAGCCATTACCTGCTCAACATCCCCCGAAGGGTCGCGTGCGAGCGCAGATATGAAGGGACCTTTCCTCAACCCGTGAATCAAAATACTTACGATCATGTTAATCCTCAATTCTTGCACCTCCAACGTCTCATTATTGAACCTCCCCATGAAGTTCTTCAAGGTCTCCTCTTCCCTCTGTCGGATGTTGAACAGATGGGTTGCTGACCTCTTCTGTTTCTTTTTGCTCGCAAAATGAAAATTGAACTTTTGTACCAGCTGTTCATAAGATTCAATGCTTCCCCGGGGCAAATTTGTGAACCATTCTTGTGCCTTTCCCGTGAGCGTAGTTGCGAACAATTTTGCCATGATAGG
>NW_011628107.1:72437-74677 GCF_000512975.1 Sesamum indicum | reverse complement strand
TCCAGATCGGACGACTGTGATTGTCCGGGTCTTCAAGGCTGTTATTCGGATCGGGTTGGGTCCTCTGCGACCCGCCCGACAGAAGAGGCACGGATCCTCTAGAGAAAGGACATTAATACCCTTAATGAAGGGTGTTTTTGTCATTTCCTAGCATATTGCAGCAGATACCCATCACATTCATTCTTATACTCAAGCATGTTCCAGAAATAAAAGAAATTGGTCCTGTACACGATGTTGATTGTGGTGGGATTTTTTTTTTTTTTTTTTTGTGGAAACCCATAGAATTGAAGATACATTTCTATTGCCAACATCCATTTTCATTTGCCTTGAAAAGCATCCAATTCAATATTTAATGTAATGAAACAGTTTTTCAAAATCAGCCTCAAATTGCAATTGGATGAGATGAAACAACAATTTTTGTTCAAAATCATCTTTCGGTTTTGGATGGGGACTCATGGCCATTAATTTTGTCTTCATTGCTGTTTTTAATTGCTGAATTTTTTAAGCCTACATAAAGGCTTGTCTCTTCACCATTTGGAACACACCACAAACAACAAACTCACACTTTGAGTTTTCTCTCCCTCTCTCTCTTTCGGCTTCTATATTTTGTTAAAGATTTGAGCTATAAAGTTTTGATTACAAGCTTTTGAGTATTTGATTGAGGTGTTCTTCGGTATAGTGCTGAAATCGAAAGAACTATAATCGTTTTATCCTGGGAGAAATTACATTGAACTCGGTGCACTTCTGATACGGGGCGTATATTTTCTTCAAGGCAAGCAGTAATTCTGTGATTCGATTAAATTAACGACTTCAATTGTACTGAGAATCGTTACGATACAATTCTCGTTGTAAGTTTTCAGTTTAAATTTCTTGTCATAAATAGCGTTTCTAATTGCGTTATGTTATTTGTTCCAACGTGGCTTTAATTGCTTTCGATTTCTAAATTCGATTGTAATATTTCAAAATATCATTTCGATTGCTCCAAATATTTTATCCAACAATCTTGAAGAAAATATACAGGTTTTGAAAAATCGGATTTTGTTGTTGGAACTATTTTGGAAAATGCTATTTTCAAACTCATTTTTTAAAACGTTACTTTTAGTTTCCTAAAATACTAAAGATGGCCGAGCCAATTTCTGTTGTAATTTCGATCACACCCAAGGTCGACTTGACTGGTTTACCGGACAAGTTTTTGGGCCAGTTTTTCAAACGCTGGCAACAGAGAATGAAAATTTGGTTGACGACGAAAGGACTCTTGTCAATGATTCAAGTCACCAGATCTGAACCTATTGATACCGATCCCAGAACTGCTGAGACAGCGTAGTGGACAGAAAGGGATCAAATAGGCAGAGGAGCTATTTTTTCAGCCTTGTCAAATACGATTTTCAATGTCTATTGTTTCGATTCTTACACTACTAAGTCTCTGTGGGTTGAGTTGGTCCGAAAATATAATACTAAAGAGCAAGGGCTCGAAAAGTATTCTGTTTCCAAGTTCATGAGGTATCAAATGGTTGAGGACTGATCTGTAGCTGAACAGACTCATCAGATTATCAATCTTGAGCATATTCTGGCTCATGTTGAGATGAAGCTTCCCGAGAAGTTTCTGGTCATGTCTATAGTGGACAAATTTCCCGAATCTTGGGAAAATTTTGGCATGACACTCAAGCATCAGAAAGGGAGATTGTCTCTGGATGGTCTTATGATTGCTATCAGCATTGAGGAAGAACATAGAAATCAAACGCACAAGATGCCTGTTGAACATCAACCAATAAGAGAGATCATAACGTGGTAGAGCTCCTATCCGTGCTTTGACAAATCCCTCTCTGGCGTCATCTACTGGCTGACTGCACACTGCTTTCTGCCTGACTATGGCTTTTAGAAAGCAAGATCCTTCCGTTTATAACTTTATAGAAAGAACACCCCATACAGAGTCTTTCAACTAACAACTAAGCTATTCGAGCCTTCACCTAAGCTCTCCTGGATTCCCAAGGCCTCTGTCTCTTTGATTCTTGTATACAAGTCTGGTAGTCAATTGTTCTAGCAAGAATGGGCTAGTTGCCTACTCTCCCCTACCCCGCCCCTTTGACTGATGATCAATATGACAAAAGTAATCTATCTTGATCCTTATATGACGCAATTCATAGATTTGGGCAAGTCAGAGTGAAATCAAAGTCAAGTTATTGGCGATCGTACCTACTTAATGAGAATGCTCTCAAGTCTAGTCAATGTCTTTTTGATGA
>NW_011628107.1:61259-64838 GCF_000512975.1 Sesamum indicum | reverse complement strand
GAATGGGTGAAAGTAGCATCCACACCATATTGTTGTGGATGGAAGGCTTGGATTTAATCAAATCATTTGAATTTCAATCCATTATGGCCCTAATATTTAACTTGGACCATCCAAGTGAGAGTTAAGTTTTGCTATAACAGAGACCTCATCATTATAAGATCTTGCACGCATCAATTTTAATCATTGAGTATAAACAGATACATTCCAAACACATCATACTCCAAATATTAAAATACACACCACATGCAGAAACAAGCCTAGCACGGCCCTGTTGGATGATCACAAGCCACATTTTGACCCACTGAGCCCGTAGTGAGTCTATAGTCCATCTAGCGTATGACCCTGACTATTACAAAATAGTAACCCATTATCATTCTAATGGGCCTTCCTCTTTGTTCTTCTTCCGTCGTGAGTTCCGCCGAGCACCGTCCAATAGGCCTAGGCCTTCATCTCTTTGGAAGCTTATATTTATTCAAAATAAATAAACCCCACATTCCTAACTAAACTCATTATAACTGAAATTGGAAACCCAATCAAAAGTCGGGGGAGTACAAAAGGAGAAAAAAAGCAAGCCTTATTATTTCAAGGGCAAAAAGTGAAAAAAGGAATTAAAACAAAAAGGCACGCAGGCCTCACCCAACATAATATTAAACCATGCATTCGGCCAATGGGCTCCGTGATCATCCCCATTGTTTATCCAATAAACAATAATTAACACATTTATATCAAATATAAACATGTTATACAAATGAATACAATCCATGTATTTGACAATAGATATCCAATATCTAACACTAAAAACATAGTTAAATGCAGAAAATAAAGTACTAATAACGCAATTAAAAAATGAATATCAATCAACATCCAATTTATATTTTTTTTGTTTGCTTGAAAATCATTTTCAAATTAATTTAAGGCACAATTTAATTTTAAAAAAATTTAATTTAACCAAAATTAAAATTAGTTAGAACAAATAATTTCAGAAAAATTGCAGAAAACATGAAAATTCAATTTTTGGGAAAAACGACACCAAAAGGCCTAGCGGTTTGGATAGCAAACGGCCATCTGCTGCTGCCCGCGCACTACCCAACCGGCACGCACGCTAGCGGGCGCGCGCATGCCACTGCCATACAACTCCATTTTTTAATTCTTTTTTGAATTTATACAATTAAAAACTGAAATAAAATCATTCATAAATTCAATTTTCAAAAAATGCATAGATATTCATAATTTAAAAGCAAAAATAATACATATTTTCTAAACATATAATCATGCTACAAAATCATAAAACATGCTTTCCAAAAGCATATTAAACAAGTTGTTCATGCTCAATTCATAATAACTTGTTAATCCTAAAATCACAACACCGAATCGGGCTCTAATACCACTGAAAGAATCGGTATGACCCGTCGTGAAATGAAAAAATTATTAACAATAAATCAAAATGGTTTTCCCTTTGAAATTCCCGGGTTTGGTGTTTGTCAAAAGCATAATAATGAACAAATGAACATACTAGGCAAGTGGCTATAGGATGAAACAAAAAGCGTAGAAACAAAACATGGAACTTTACCTTTTGTTTTTATAGTTGAACAACAACGTGCGTTGTTTCATTTACGTTCTCCCGTTCACTTTAGGATCCAAATTAGAACCCCTCTAATTTGTCCAAACCATACTAAGAATTAGATATAGTTCTTTTTCTATTGCTAGATAGCACAAAGAACAAGAAGAAAAACAACTCCAAAATAACACTATTGATTAATGGTTTTGGAATGTCTTATGTTCTAAATTGAATCCAATTCAATATACAAAAAAATGGAGAAATTTTTGAAGAGAAAAGAGAGCAAATTTTCATGACTTAGGTGTTGGTTATGCAGATATGTGTGTAGTTTTGTATATTACATACAATTGAATTCAAAATTCAATAACCACCAAGTTTGCCACCAAGACAATCTATACATACATGCATATAACATTCAACCATGATGAAATAACCACTCCATTATCTTGATCATGGTGAGAAGTTTTAACTCCTTCTTAACTTGCTCCAACTACCCTCAAATGGGGTTGTACTTCAAGTATGGACCGGGCTTTTATTTAATCAAATTAAATTAAGCCTAATAAAAGTCCATTGAACAATAATTAATTGAACGCCTGAAAACTCCAAGGGTACACCCCTTGGATTCGTATAAATTTTGCATTTAAAATTTTGTTATTATGCGTTTTATTTGTCAATCCCGCAAGAGCTTTCCCAGGCCATACCACAGATCCCTTCAAGTGGTATCAGAGACCTGTTCGATGTAGGGGCCGATGGTTATGTGTTAACGTGCTTTTTACGGCTTTTGAAGCATGTCTCTATCGCTTTTCGTTTATTGGTTATATGATGAAAATGGCTCGTTCATTTTTTGCATTTATGGATGTTTAAAGCATGTGAAAAATTTAAAATTTTTCAGGGTTTATGCTTTATTTTACTATTTTAAATTAAACACAAAAAAGAAAGAAAATCGCAGCATGAACTGTTGTTGTTGGCGCACAGTGCTCACACGGCCAGGCCCGCGCCCAGGAGGGAAAAAGTTTGTTGGGAACTGAGCAGTTTCTTGCTGCCTTGCTGGCCTCTTCTGCTTCTCCTCAACCCCTCGCCTTCCACCCGTCCCTTCTTCTGTCGCTCAATCGCACGAATCGAAGTACAAAGCTCTCCCCACTACTCCACTCCTCTCACTTCTCTTCTGAAAATGAGGCCCCAGCGTCTGAGTTTCAGTGGAGATGGAGAATGAGAAGACGAAGAAGATAAGCAACAAACTACTCACGAGGCAGACGAAGAAACCGATTCTGACTCAGACTCCCGTTAGAATGTAGTGGACTTAGATTGATTACTTTACAAGAGGGAATATAGTGAGAGAAAAAGAGTGGGTGTGTGTGTGTGTGTGTGTGTGTGTGCGTGTGGGGTGTGTGTGTGCCCAACACAACACACACACAGACAAGCCCACACACACACACACACACACCCACACACACACACATACCCCATACACACACCCCACGCACACACACATACCCCATACACACACACCCCATACGCACACACCCCACACACACACACAACACACACACACGCACACACACACACACACACACCCCACACGTACACACACACACACACACCCACACACACACACACCCCCCATACGCACAAACCCCCAACACAACACACACACAGACAAGCCCACACACACACACACACACACCCACACACACACACACACACACACACACACCCACGCACACACACATACCCCATACGCACACACCCCACATACACACACAACACACACACACGCACACACACACACACACACACCCCACACGTACACACACACACACACACCCACACACACACACACCCCCCATACGCACAAACCCCCAACACAACACACACACAGACAAGCCCACACACACACACACACACACCCACACACACACACATACCCCATACACACACCCCACGCACACACACATACCCCATACACACACACCCCACGCACACACACACATACTCACACACACACACACACACACACACAC
>NW_011628107.1:56978-60277 GCF_000512975.1 Sesamum indicum | reverse complement strand
CCAAAGCTCAGCTAAATCTTTTTATAAATGACCTATGCTATCCAAATAATCCACTCTTTAAAATGGATGAACCTGTTCTGACATAATGGAGATTTCTTATAATAGCTATATTTTACTAGGTTGTATTGAAAAACGAATACTTAATTAATGTTTGATCGAGAAATTGAAGAAATAAGCTCCATGAGTTTCAGACTTAAAAAAAGCTAACTTTAACCATAGCTGAGCAAATAGAGATTTCCTCTGTAGTCTTAGTAGTTCTTAGCTGTTAGATGGCAACGTATCCTTCCATAAAAGGATCTATGGGAATTTGACATCAATTTGTTGTTTCAATTAATGTTTCAATTTGATGAATAATCCACTCTTTAAAATGGATGAACCGGTTCTGACATAATGGAGATTTCTTATAATAGCTATATTTTACTATGTTGTATTGAAAAAGGAATACTTAATTAATGTTTGATCGAGAAATTGAAGAAATAAGCTCCATGAGTTTCAGACTTAAAAAAAGCTAACTTTAACCATAGCTGAGCAAATAGAGATTTCCTCTGTAGTCTTAGTAGTTCTTAGCTGTTAGATGGCAACGTATCCTTCCATAAAAGGATCTATGGGAATTTGACATCAATTTGTTGTTTCAATTAATGTTTCAATTTGATGTTTTCATAACGTCAATTCTAAAAAATCACCTAGTGGTCCTACACATGCACCACCACCACCTATGCTTGGCCATCCTCCAGGTTTTGTATCTAATAACAAGTAAGCATTTTTCAAGTGGTTATGTATCATATGCAATTTCTATTTTGTATCTAACCCTTTAGCATTTACATGTTCTTTTTGTGCCTTATTCAAGTCGACCAACCATTATGAAGGATGGTAAACAATGTACATTGTCAAAACTTGAACACTGCAATGCAATCTGAACAACTCAAGGATAAGGGGAAGAGAAAGAAGTAGACAAAACAGGGCACTTGTTTTTGTGTAGGATGTGAATTTTTATCATGACTAGCCAACATGAATATGTTGCCTTTTTGTAAAGCGAGAAAGATACTTGTTTGATGATTTGTTTTGCCACATTGCAAATGTTGTGGATTTTTTGTACATGATGTGCTCTGTTTGGATAGATGACAAATTAAGAAACGTGTGAATGTTAACAACTTTTGTATAAATTATAATTCTAAATATCAATTAAGTTGGCACTTTTGATTGAATTGCAACTCTTTTTTGCTTCTTTTTTTGTTTCTGTCAGAGATAAAGAGAATAAATGGGGGGAAAATTGCAATTTTGGTCCCACTAGATAGATATTGTTGTAATTTTGGTCCCACACATTACGGGCTCAACAATATTGATCCCCCAGAAAGAAAAACTTTTGCACTTTTAGTCCTAACCCTGTTTAAACTGTTATGTGAGGGATGAAAACCCACTTTTGAAAGGTCAAAGGTGGTTTCATGGTTTGAAACTCACTAGACTCTTTGAAGGGAATTATATCCTATTATGCCACAATTTGAATGCATCTCACGATAAAATGACAAGTTTTTCCACTAAATTTTGCAAAAAGATAAGCTGCCCAGTTATGAAAGATAAAAAAAAATGTCTCTGCAATAAAATAAGCTGCACACTTGTGATAAATAAAAAAAATAAGGGTAAATTACATCAACAGTCCCTTAAGTTTGACATAATTACAAATACATTTCTATTAAATCAAAAATTATATTTACCCTCCTTGAGGTTTGTCCCATCTAACATTTAACTCCACCGATAGGTTTTCGGTGAATTTATCACATATTATACCCAAAATATCCCTAATAAAATGTTTGACTATTATTTGACCAATTTTGAGACAAAAATGCCCTTTGGACCAAATTGTAATATTTTAAAATATTAAGGGAGTTAAATGTTATGATATCACATATTTTTTACTTAAATGTAATATTTTATTTTTTCTTTGCTAACCTAGCTGTTTTTTGTCCATTGCAGGGATTATCTTATATATTAGGGTGAAGTAAATCCACACCTTCTGAGATTTAGTATAATTACAAATACATCCTTGTTAGGTAGGAAATTACATTATCCTCCTTGAGGTTTGTAAAACATTAAAATGCTTGCAAAAAAAATCTGCAATACAACGACACCCTTCATTTATCTGGCAAAAAAATAAATAAATTTTTAAAAAAGACTAAAAATTCCTTAAACAAAACTTCATTACACTAGAAAAAAAAAAGGCGGAATTTGGGGGCGGGTTTAGGAACAATTTTTTTTTTCTTTTGTATCTGGAATGGTTTTCAAGATACCAAACTAATTGGGAGCGATTTTTGGAACGATTTTGGGACGGTTGGACATCCATCCTTATAAATGGTGTTACAAATACTTAGGAATAGTTCATGCAAGACCATTCCTATTTGGGACGGGCTCCGTAACATTATATGAAAAATCGTTCCTAGTATTAAATTTATCAAAAAAATTATTTTTTTAATTGGAACGGTTTTGACGAAATTTGGAACACTTAGTGTATTTCTGTTGGGTTACTTTTGCAATGATTTTTGGAATCCTCGTGCTTGAATTTTAAAATTATTTTTTGTTTTTTTTGTATTGGTGATAAATATAGGAACGATCTTTGAATGATTTTTTTGTCGATCTTTACAATAGTTTTAGGCACAAGTATATTTTTGTTTGGAACAGTCTTCTGTAACGGTTTTAGGAACGGTCAGTCTTATTTAGAAGCACGTATATAAAATTATTTTAATATTGGTATTAGGAACAGTCTGTCTTAGTTTGGAACACATACTTAAAACTAAAGTGGCAATGGTATTAAGAATGGTCAACCACTATTTAGGAATACTTGTTTGAAATGGTTATAGCAATGGTATTTGGAATAGTCAATGCAGGTAGGAACACGTGTTTAGAACTGTTTTAGTAATGGTATTTGGAATGGTCATTTACTTAGATTTGTAATATTTTCTTACTATTACTAAAGTCATTTCAAATTTTTTAATTTATTTATATTTTATAATTTATTCATATATTTAATAAAAATTTTAATAAATAAACAAATTTATATTTTAATAAATTTGAATATACAATTAAATTAATTTAATACTTTTTTAACTAATTATATTTATGAATTTAATTAATTTAATAAATATGAAATAATGGAATGTAATAAACATTATGAAACATGAACAATCAAGGAAAAATATTTTATTAATATGAAAAATTACCTAATTACGTAGTTAGTGACATCCATATCGTCCTAGTTTGAGGCTGGGGGTTGTGTCGGAAGCGGTGCTGCGGTCGAGGAGGAGGCC
>NW_011628107.1:56122-56718 GCF_000512975.1 Sesamum indicum | reverse complement strand
GGGTATATTTTTGTTTGGAACAGTCTTCTGTACGGTTTTAGGAACGGTCAGTTTTATTTAGGAGCACGTATATAAAATTATTTTAATATTGGTATTAGGAATAGTCTGTCTTAGTTTGGAACACATACTTAAAACTGAAGTAGCAATGGTATTAAGAATGGTCAACCACTATATAGGAACACTTGTTTGAAATGGTTATAGCAATGGTATTTGGAATAGTCAATGCAGGTAGGAACACGTGTTTAGAACTGCTTTAGTAATGGTATTTGGAACGGACATTTACTTAGATTTGTAAGTCATTTCAATTTTTATAATTTATTTATATTTTATAATTTATTCATATATTTAATAAAAAATTTAATAAATAAATAAATTTATATTTTAATAAATTTAAATATACAATTAAATTAATTTAATACATTTTTAACTAATTTATGAATTGAATTTAATTAATTTAATAAATATGAAATAATGGAATGTAATAAACATTATGAAACATGAACAATCAAGGAAAAATATTAATATGAAAAGAAAAATTACCTAATTACGTAGTTAGTGACATCCATATCGTCCTAGTTTGAGGCCGGGGGTTGTGT
>NW_011628107.1:53971-55431 GCF_000512975.1 Sesamum indicum | reverse complement strand
CGAGGGTGATGTGAAGGTCCGGCTGTAGACGTGGCCCTCAAAACCAAAGCTAAATACTTGGCCCTTGTTCTTGTCCCGACTGTAGCCAGCCACATCTGCTGCTCTATCACTGCCACCAAAGCCTCCAATTCGGCCGGGGCATCATGGTCCTCAACCGTGGCCTGAGGCTGACAATCCTCCATCAACATCTGAAATGTCTCCAGCAAAACAAACAAAATTATTAGTTCTTTAACCAAAAATTATTTTTTTTTAAAAAATAATATTAATAATCTACTTGCCGCCACCTCCACTTCCCTCGGTCTGCTCTAGCCGTCATCCTCCTTTTTTTTTCCTTATAGCACCTTTCAAATAACTATATCTACTTGGGCGGCCGACCGAACTCCGCCTTCTGTAGAAGAAAAAATAGTTAGCATCTTATTTATAAAATAATATTATTTACTTATCAACGTCCCCTCCCTCCTATTCACCTTATTCTTCGTGGACTCCTACTGGAAGTCCTTGTTGGCCCAGTACGCCTGGAGCTGGAGCCAGACCTCGTTGGCCAACCAGAGTGGCTTGACCAGGCTGGACCTGGCGACGAACCAGAGTGGCTTGACCAGGCTGGACCTGGCGACGGAAAATGTATTTCGGATATACATTTCGGCCCATGTATGTAAGACTTGGAATATGGACTCGTTATCACAGTCTCACTAGTAGGTCATCTACAATAATAAAATTAAATAAAACATTAGTAAAATTTGTTAAACAATTTAGATTATTAGATAATACCAAATCAAATTTAAATTTGATTACCTTCATACTCTCGAACCAGAAATTTTAGTGCTCTAGCAGCACCTGCCTCAGATATGGCCATGGGTGGAGAAAGTGTCCCCAAATGACTGCATCGATGTGCTCATGGAAGCGGTGGTCAGACGTGAAAGGACATGTTAATTAGATATTTTCAAGATAAAATAATACTAAAAGAATTTGATAAATAAATCTACCTAAAATTTATTAAACAATTTAGATTATTAGATAATACCAAATCAAATTTAAATTTGATTACCTTCATACTCTCGAACCAGAAATTTTAGTGCTCTAGCAGCACCTGCCTCAGATATGGCCATGGGTGGAGAAAGTGTCCCCAAATGACTGCATTGATGTGCTCGTGGAAGCGGTGGTCAGACGTGAAAGGACATGTTAATTAGATATTTTCATGATAAAATAATACTAAAAGAATTTGATAAATAAATTTACCTCGCGTCATCGAGGCTGATGTATTAGCGCGCTGATGAGGGGGGGCCTGCTGGTGGTGGTGGTGGTGGAGCAGCCACTGGTGTGGCAGACTGTTGTATTGTGTTATCAGCTACCGTTGCAGATTGCTGTATTGTCCAACATCATCTGAAGTTTGAGAGGCTGAGGACGGTGTGGTCGTGTCAGGTGGTGGGGGTGGTCGAAGGACTGCTTCCCTAACCTAAGCA
>NW_011628107.1:49206-53961 GCF_000512975.1 Sesamum indicum | reverse complement strand
GGAAGGTGCTCCTGGAAGTGGCGGGCCACGACCGCGGCCACTACCACGACCATGTCCTCGACCACGTGGCATCGAGGCGTACCACTAGACATGATCTAAACAAATTATTGAGAAGTATTAGTCTAAATTTTTGCGATTATTGATATTAATATGTAAATAAAAAATAATATACTAATTCTTACACATCGAAAATACTATCATGAAGTTATGATTATTGTACTCATTAATTATTTAAAAACGTAATTCTCTTGTGCACATATACAAACGGTCAAGCATTACTTTAAGCTTGTTTAGTCTATCACATGGACTTTTCATTATAGTACAACTTATGTTTATCTATTTTTTTCTCTATCAACATTGTCTTTAGTTGACAGATGAAGATGGATAAACCTAACTAGTTCTACAAGCAAAATACACTTGATGAGCTAAACAAGCTTAAAGGCATGCATGATGTGTTTGTACGAGTGTTACAAAGGAATTAAATATTTTTAAATAATTATTAATTATTGAAAATATTGTCCTCAATTTGTTCTAGTTCTAATGATTCTATTATTGTATTTTAACTTGAAATATTACCTTAATTTTATTATTGTTGACATTATTTTATAAATAATATTATTATTGGGATTATTGCTCAATTTTGTTATTATTGACATTATTATATAAAAATATTATTATTGGTCATATTTTCTAATTTTGTGATTATTGACATTGTTAAGTAAATAATGTTAATATTGGGAATATTAAATATTAGCTTAATTTTTGTGATTATTGACATTGTTATGTATATAATATTATTATTGCGAATATTGGTCAAATTTTTGTGATTATTGACATTATTATGTAAAGTTTTTATTATTGGGAATATTTTCTAATTTTGTGATTATTGACATTGTTAGGTAAATAATGTTAATATTGGGAATATTAGCCTAATTTTTGTGATTATTGACATTGTTATGTAAATAATATTATTGCGAATATTGGTTTAGTTTTTGGGATTATTGATATTATTATGTAAAAATATTATTATTGAGAATATTGGTTTATTTTTTGTGATTATTTATATTCTTATTTAAATAATGTTATTATTAGGATTTGTATATTGGTCTATTTTTGTGATTATTTACATTATGATATAAAAATGTTATAATTGGGAATAATGGTCTAATTTTTGTGATTATTTTTACATTATTATTTAAATAATGTTATTATTGAAATTATATATTGGTCAAATTTTGTGATTATTTATATTATGATGTAAAAATTATGTTATTGGGAATATTGGGCTAATGTCATGTAAAAAATAATATTACATCAATAAGCCTAATTATACAATAAATTGCACATCTCTACAACAAGTTTCACAAAAAAAATTTGCAATATGATACAATACACACAAGAATTGCATAAATTTACATAATAATTTCATAAATTACACAACTATACAATTAGTTTTGAAACATTACACAAATTACACAAGACTTACAGAAAAATATTATAATTTCAGAAAAAATAGATTATAATTAATTTCAATGTGATATGTATTTCTATAATTGCAGAAATTACATAAAAGTAATTTTTTTACAAAACTTTTTCAAAAATCACCAAATTTTTTTAAAAAAATAGAAAATCATGAAAATTACAGAAAATTGTTAAATTTTAAAAAAAAATTAAATATTTTTAAAATTACCAAAAATTATTACAATTTTTAATAATTATAGAAAATTATTAATATTTTTAAAATTACCAAAAATTATTACAATTTTTAATAATTATAGAAAATTATTAAAATTACAAAAAGTTTTGATTTTTTAAAAATTTCAGAAATGTATTAAAATTTTAAAAAATTACATAAAATTATTAGAAATATTAATAGAAATTACAGCAAAAAAATTTTGCAATATGATACAATACACACAAGAATTGCATAAATTTACATAATAATTTCATAAATTACTCAACTATACAATTAATTTTGAAACATTACACAAATTACACAAGACTTAAAGAAAAATATTACAATTTCAGAAAAAAATAGATTATAATTAATTTCAATGTGATATAATAAAATTTTGCTAAGTGTTGTATATGTATTGACTTTTGGAACGGGCTCTTGAACGAGTATTTTTTGAAAATTCATTCCAAATAACCAAAACAACGTCGTTTCAGTTGACGAGCATTGATCAAGTGTTCTTGGTTCATTTAGGAACGGTTGGTCGATGTGTTCCTACGATCGTTCCTAGAAACAAAAACGATGTCGTTTAGTCCAAACATGACGTTGTTTTAGAGCATTTTTAACAAAATCGTTCCTATTTTTAAAAAAACCGTTCTTAATTTTGTGCCAAAACTATTTTCCCTAAAAAGTCAGAAAAATAAAAAAATGTAAGAAAAACCATCCCAAACAAGTTAATGATCATACAAAGTAGACCATAAATTAATTAAGGACATTAAAAACATGTAATGCTTTGAATTAAATTGATACATATTCAGAAGATCAAGTACATTTGTATATATAAGATTGTTAGTTTTACATAGATGTAAGTAGCATCTTATACTATTGTATTGGATCGCCTAATCAGATCATTAAAATTCTTATAAGACCATTGGATATTATTAAATCGACAAAATACTACATTCGATGAAGTTTTGGACATTTTGGTTATACGGATACTGAGTTATCGTATTTTATACACAACCATCATGGTCAAAAGCAATGCAACTGTCCATGAGAACATGTGATTTTAGATCATACCACTAGATATATTCACACATGAAAAGTATTGTTATACGTTTAAGTTTGAAATTAATCAGAGTCCCGAAATTTGAGATATGATAATTGAAAAGTGAATGAGGAATCTATGGACATATTCAGGAACGGTATTGGAACCATTTTTCTAAGATCATTTTAGGAATGGACATTTCATACATTTAGGCAAGATTTTATTTAAATTCAACTTAGGAACGGTCAATTATTTAAAAATCGATCCTAAGTGTGATTTTCCCTCCACTTTTCATTTGGTGCAAAATTAAATTTTTTGGAACTGATTTTGAAACGGTTAAAATAAATTGACCATTCCTATATTTTGATTTTTTCTCCTTTTTTATTTAGGATATTGTAATGTATTTAGGAACATATTTATTAAATTTTCTCCTTTTTTATTTAGGATATTGTAATGTATTTAGGAACATATTTATTAAAGTCTGTTCAAAGTTGGGAACGATATTTGGAATGGTACTTTGAATTTTGGACCGTTCCTAAATAGAAAATATTATTTTTTATTCTTAAAAACAATTTTTTTTATTTTGCAAATTGTCCACAAAATTAGCTGGTCAACTATTTTTACAAATTACTATCGGTAATTTTCTAATATTTTAATTTTTTATCGGTAAAATACAATGATACCCTACAATCTGTGCGGTTGGGCCTAAAATACACAATATTTTTTAAAAAATGCTGAACTGTCAATCATAATTATTGTCTTTTTCAATCTTATAATCCTCGTCAAATAGAGAGAAAATAAGAAGAATGGAAGAAGATAGTGAGATTAAATGGAAAGAGAGGAACACATATAGGAAACATTGAAATGGTCTTTGAAATGGCTACTGGAACACATATTTAGCTGTTTAAAAGATAGCTATTAATTTAGATTTTGCAACTGTCACTGGGACGGTTTAGGATTTTTTTTACCATTGAATTATAGTGGTTGTATTTCATCTGGACCAGTCTCAGTAATACAAAAAAAAACAGTTCCAATTTGTAGGGGGTTTTTGAATGGTATTTGAAACACATTATTGCTTAAGTAAAACTCATAACTTGAAACGGTTTTTTCGCATAATTAATTAAGTGTGTACTAAAACTGTTCTAAATTATATCTTATTTTGAAATACATTTTCTAACTGTTATGTTTTGGATATCTATTTTCACACATATAGGAACGGCCGTTGCGAGACCGTCCCTAATTCTAATATTGTTCTAAACACAGTTCCAACCATTAACCGTTACTATGTTGGAATGGTCTTTAGAACGGATCTTGTAACTGTTTTCTTGGAACACATTTTGGAACGGTTTGGCTGTTCCAAAATTATAACCTAAAAAATATGGATCATGACGTCATCTATTAATATCCGTTCTTTATGTGTTCCAAAGCTCGTTCCATATTGGAACGATTTGCTTGTCCGTGCCAAATTTCGTCTTTTTTTTTTATAGTACTAGGAGGGTAAATGTAATAACCTATCTAACAAGGATGTATTTATAATTATACTAAACTTCAAGGGTGTGAATGTAATTCACCTAATATTAATATAATCCCTGCAGTATTTAATGGACAAAAATGGCTATTTTAGCAAAAAACTTAAAATACTGTATTTAAGTACAAAGTATGTGACATCATAATATTTAACCCCCTCAATATTTTAAAATATTACAATTAGGTCCAAAGGGCATTTTCATTTGAAAAGTTGGTCAAATCATAGTCAATTTTTTTATCAGGGGTATTTTGAGAATAACATGTGATAATTTCACCAGAACCCTACAGGTGGAGTTAAATGGAAGACGGAACAAAGCTCAAGGAGGGTAAATGTAATTTTTCATCTAACAGGAATGTATTTGTAATTATGTTAAATTTTAGAGGATGTTGATGTAATTTATCAAAAAACTATTATTATGAATGAATTGTTAAATTATGAGATTGCAAAATTAAAGTGACCTCAAAAAATAAAAAAAATAAAAGCACTGCAAAATTAAAAACAAAAAAA
>NW_011628107.1:33549-49184 GCF_000512975.1 Sesamum indicum | reverse complement strand
ACCTTATTTGTGTGAATTTTTTATTTTGAGTTTTCTATATATAATATATATACACACATATATCTATAAATATAATTAAAAGAGATATTATTTGAAAATAAATAGTGATTTTTATTTTTTAAAAAATACAACATTTATATATGTACATCTATATATAAATATATATAAAAGAGACATGGCTTGATAGTAAACAATGATTTTTGTCTCTTAAAACACAACATCAAACATACAACACTTATTTAAATTATATCTAAAAATAAATCCAAACAACATACTTCACAGTGTTTGGATTTATTTTTTGAGTATGTTGTTTTGTTGCATACCGAATGTTGTGTAATAGTATATTGCTTGCTTTAAAGACATAGCTGTATTTCAAAAGAAAAAAATAGTCCTCGTGGCTCAGTATTTCTATAATAAATATTTTTTTATATTTTAAAATATATAATCAATAAAAATAATATATATATAATCTTAATTGGGTAGTTACATAAATAGAAAATTTGAAAAATTGAATAAATTAATTATCTTACTAGTCATTTCTAAAATCACAAAAATATAGTCGATGCTAAAATCGTTACTTGGTGTTTAAAGTAGGCTTGTCAATGGGTAGGATCTTACTCTACCCAAGCCCAAGGAAGGCTCAAATAGATTAATTTATACACAAATCCTACCCAACTTATTGAACCCAACTCAAGACCCAATCAAAACTCGATTTTTTTTGGATAGGATCAGGCTCAGACCGCTACCATTTTTTTTCCTCCGGCCCAATTTTCTACAAATCGTGCTAACTAAATTACATTTCTTTCTTTTTATTTTTATTTTAACTCATAATTTATCAATAAATTCAGAATTACTGAAATCTATTCATAAATAACGTTTTTTCAATAAAAAATTTTAATATATGGAACTAAAAGTATAACTTTTTCACATATTTTATTAATGTAAACTGACTTTTGGAGAAACCATTATTTAGAAGTGTATTTATTTTTAGAGAAAAAAAATATAAATTTAATTCAGTGAATTAGGGAGTGATATTTTGATCACGCACAAATTATTTTTGTTGTATGAGTTCAGTTGTATGATAGGATTGCTCTTCTCTCGGACTCGGACTTCGATCGCATTGCCAGATCCCTGGATGAACTCGAACAAAATCGTGCTTCCAACTAGCACCTAGTAGCCTATTAGAAAGTTTCTCCATCCAGCAGTCATAGCAAAGATGCCAAGATTCATGTCTGTTACTTTAACTCGCCACTCCTTCCCTTGCCCATCCACCAGTGTTATTTTCCTATGTGTTGCTATTCCATATGCCTATCGCGAAATGTTTCGGGGTCGACTGTGTCGTGAGTTATCGTGATCGTGGCAGCAGCAATAACAGCTTGAAGCTTGAAGACGATGACCCAAGCTAGTTGGCAGCCACGCCGGCAAGGTAGTTAGATGGTAGTTAGCTTCGTCTTCTTATATAATGCTCTTTCTCTGCCTCTAACTTCTTCTTGAATTGAGTTGAATGGGAAGATTAGTTCACTCACCAAAATATCTGAGATGGCCACAATTATTTTCTCTGCAAGTTCTGTAGTCCTTCATGGTATCAGAGCTTTCAATGGAAGGTCCGTGCATACCCATGTTCATAAACTAACATGTGAAACGGATTGAGCCAATCTCAGCAATGGCGGTGACATCAACTCCCACTGTGACTAGACAGCCCTACCTGAAGCACTGCAACTCCATGGATTAGATATCCTGGAATGGTGCTGGTGAGTGCTCCTCTCAACGGAAATAACTATTTGAATTGGAGTTTTCGAGTTAAGCCTGCATTATGACCTAAGATGAAATTAGGTTTCATTGATGGAACCTCTTTGAAACCAAGTGCGAATGATCCACACTCTGAGCAGTGGATTAGGGTAGATAGTATGGTAACCACGTGGATTTTGAACTCTATTTCTAAGGATATTGTAGAGGCCTTTATGTATACGAAGTCCTCTAGGAACCTTTGCTTGGATCTTGAACAACGATACGACGAATGTAATGGTCCACAGTTCTATCAACTGCAAAGGGAAATTTGCTCAATGACATAAGAAAATGCACCACTATCAAGGTATTTCATAAATATGAAGAAACTTTGGGATGAAATGTCTGAGTTAAAACCAACTCCACAGTGTATATGTAATGGATGCACTGAGGTGCATAAAAGGCAGTAGCAGATCTAGCTGCGCTCACGTAGCTAATGCAATTTTTGATGAGACATAATAATGCTTTCGGTAGTGTTAGACACCAGCTGCTGGTAATGGATCTAGTTCCCATAATTAAGAAAGCATATGCAATGATATAGAGTGTTGAGAAACAAAAGCAGGTGGACATGGAACTAACTGATACCATTGAAAATACAATGGTATGTGCAAGGAGGAGCCAAATTTGACAGGAAGCAATATGTTGCTAACAAAAGAACACAATGTTGCACGCATTGTGATAAAACAGGCCATAATAGGGACACATGTTTTAAGCTACCTGGACAAGAGAAAACGATATGCAAGATCAGTCAGAGGATTTGCAGCAGAAGTTGGACCTAAGAAGGGTGCTCCAGTATGATAATAAGGAGGATATGTTATAGGAGTTAATCAAATTAATGAAGAGCAATATGCAGGTTGATCAGCCACAAGGAAACTTGGCGAATGTGGATGATTTTGCAGGTATGAATGTTGTTTTTGCTAGATATGGAGCTGAAATTTTATCCTCTTGGATTGTAGATATGAGGGCAACCAATCACATGTGTGCTACCACTTGCATTCTTGATAATCTTTCACCTTTGCTTCACCCTACCTTAGTTCATTTGCCTGACAGTACTACTCAATCAGTCACACAGACTGTGCACTCAATGTCGTGTTGTTAGTACCTTCCTTTAAAGTTTAATTTGTTAGCAGTTCCTAAGCTTTGTTCATCCTCATCTATTGAAGTGTTGTTTTGTTCATCTCATTGCATTTTTCAGAATCAGAAGACTAAAAGGGCTCTAGTCGTAGGAACACAATTGGGCAATTTTGTATTTCTTAGACAAATCTTCATTCGATTCCACTATCATTGATTCATACATCAAGCTAAAAAAATACTTGCTTTACATCTCAAATTTGTAACAGAATGTTATGGCACAGAAGGTTGGGACATCCATTATGATCGGGCTCGAATTCAGTGATCCCTATATACGAACTCGTCACAGATAGCTAACTCCTCCAAGATCAGATTTCGGGTTCCCTGAGAATAAGACAAGACCAATGAGCTTGTCGGGCACGTCCCCAACAATGACCCTCCAACGCTCAAGTTAGGTTGATCGAGAGAAGAGTAAGCGATCACAAAGTTCGATCTCAATAAATGCAGAACAGTTACCTTTAATTACGGCGTTTCGGGTCTATTTAATAGAGCACAGCCGGATACTGTTGACTGGGCCACGTGGCCTTATCCTACTGGCTCGCGTCCAGATCGGACGGCTGTGATTGTCCGGGTCTTCAAGGTTATTATTCGGACCGGGTCGGGTCCTCTGCGACCCGCCCGATAGAAGAGGTGCAGATCCTCTAGCGAAAGGACATTAATACCCTTAATGAAGGGTGTTTTTGTCATTTCCTAGCACATTGCAGCAGATATCCATCATTACTCCCTCACTTATTCAAAGTGCAATTTATTGCTTTTGAAGAAGTAGAATGGTCGCATCCATCGATCTCGCACTTCTGGCGAACACGTGGCATCATCCGGTGACCATGTCTGTGGCGCGCTTCCCTAGAAAAGTGAACCTATAAATACACCATTCATTCAAACATTTTCCCCCGCACCACACATAAGCTTTAGCGACCAGTGCTTATAACTTCGAGTTCGTGTTCGATCTGCAGCTTGCAGAGCCATCCTGTTCTAAGGTACGATGTCTTCCAGCTTTAGTTCAAATTCTGGTTCGAGCTCTGGCTCCGGGTTGTCTGTGACCCTTTATGGGTCTACTCATGGTTCCTTTTCTACCTCTCCAAAAAGGAACAAAAAGTTCTAGATTTCCAACACTCTTGATAAACAAGCTGGGCCTTCTACCCTTGAAAAATTCCAAGATAGGCTCGCTAGGAATCCTTGGGAAGCTGTAGTCAGTAGTGTCAGAACCCCTATTCGCAAGATTAGGGAAAAATATAACATACCCCCTGAGTACGTGATTATCATTCATAGGGCTTTCGATCGCATGCACCGTCCTCCCCCTGGTTGCTGTGCCTTTTCTATCAAACATCTTGATGTCGGGTTGAGGTTCCCTTAGCTCCTCCTCTATCCGCAATTTTGAATAAACTGGAGATATGCCCTATGCAGATTTCTCCCAACTCTATTACTCATATTGTTCTTTTTTTCGTAATAATGCAATATTTGGGTGTTGAACCAGTTTTGATAACTTTTGGAGTTTATACTCTTTCACCACTTCCAAACGATCAGGTGATAGGGGTTTCTTCTACCTTTCTGCCATGCCTGACTGTAGATATCTGAGTACTTTAAAATCGAACGCAGGGGCCTGGTTAGAATTGTTCGACCACCAAACCGTATTTGGCCTTTTAAAATGGAATGAAGTAAATATAAACCTGTTCCCAAGACAAGTGGAGGGGGGCTGGAGGGCGATCAAATAAATAGTTTAACCTCTTATAAGTACGACCCCATGAAGCTTCTCACTGAGAAGGTTTTGCTACTGTCTGGGCTATCTCTAGCGCCCCTCCACGTCGAAGAGTCTTTAGGTGATCTCTTTTTCTCGTACGACGCATTACCTTATCATTCTGTTTGAGTTTGCTTACATACCTCTGTTTTGTAGATAGTATAATCATGAGCTCTCGTTACGCTCTACGGCTGAAGGCGGCCGAAAATAAGATGAAGGCCAAGGGGAAGCAGGTCGCACCTCCTACAGATCCCCCTTCGAGCTCACCTATACAAGCCCTTTCGCGAGCCCCTGTGCCTACGAGCCCTGATGACCATCATCTTATTCAGGTCCACAGCGAGGAGACCCCCCCTCTTCCTCTGCACGGATACAACTCTTCTGACTTAGAACTGAATCTCGACGATCTGAGCGACGATCAGGGGGGGTGAACCTGAGAAGCACGACCGTGATAGTGGAGAAAAGAAAAAATGGAAGAAGGCTTCGCACAAGCACGGGCATGGGGATGAGGCGAGAGATAAAGAGCCAACAGAACCTTTTGGGTCTTCGAAACCCTCAAAGTCCCATCGATCCAAATCATTGAGCAGGATGGCCAAGGAAGCTGCAGTTAAGGCCGAACAGGCAGATGAGCGCAAAAGGTTTCTGTGGTTAGAACAACTTGCCTCTTGCTGGGAAGAGACCAGGGAGGCACTGAGAGGCGATCAGCCCCATCCGTCTGAACAGAAGGGAGATCGGATGGCTCCAAGGTGGAACAACTCTTCTAGTTCTGTCCTTTTCTCAAAAGCAGGAGGGGAGTCCTTCGAGCTGTACGACTCTTTCACCTCTCTCCGCGATCAGAGCTCCTTAGTAGCAAACAATCCCGTCAGGGTCGAGGAATATGGGGTTCATGCTCAGCTACAGGTAATCTCATATTTTTTACTGCAGTTTTGGTATTCGACTCTAAACAATTTTGATCAATATTGCAGGCATTGACATTCTTCCGGAGCCTATCCATCAAATGCACGACCTATCGCAAAAACAACATTTTGTCCGATAGGAAGGTGAAGGAGCTCCAAGCACAACTGGCTGATAGGGATAGAACGGATCGAGCTCATGTGGAGGAGATGCAGACTTTGCTCGAGAAACTCTGGGTTTTGGAAAGGCGAGCTTGCAGCTGCTAACAAGGACAAGGAGGTCGCCCTATCAGAAGGTCGGAAAGAAGGGTTTGAGGGGAGGTCGGGCTGGTCGAGGGCCATAAGAAGGGATTTGATGAAGGCCAGGCCGGTCGCATTTCACTGGAAGAGCATCACCAGATTTTAGCGAGCTCCCGTATGGCTGTTCTCTGCGACTTCTTGAAGACGGACACTTTCAAGACTGTTGTTGAGATCAAGTCTGCTGACTCTTTCACCAAGGGCTATAAGACGTGTGAGGCTCAAATTGAGAAACTTGGTGGATTTCAAGAGTCTTTTAATCGCAGTCAAATGGATATCACGCTCGATGGCGACCTTCAACCCTATCCTGATGAACCCGATCTCGAGGAGGATAAGTTTGCTGCTTTGAGGGAGGGGCTAGAAGCCGACGACTGATGTGATCAGGGGCTTGGTTCATTTAGACAATTCTTATTGATACACTTGTCAATGACATACTTGTAATTTTCTTACGGCTGGTTTTGGAGGGCATGATTTTTTGATGTTGTCATGTACATGATGCTTCATTAATGAAAGAATAGATCTTTTGACAGCTCGTGTATTGATGCCTTTTACTTCTCATCGTTCTTCCTCGGGTGCTCTTTTTTCTCAAATAGTGTGTGTTCTTGTTAAACGCCTCTTTTTCAGATCGCACTGCAGGCTGCGTCTTTTTCAGATCGCAGTTTATTGAACGCCTCTTTTTCAGTTGGCGTGTGAAGTGCATCTTTTTCAGATCACAGTTTGTTGAACGCCTCTTTTTCAGTTGGCGTGTGAAGTGCATCTTTTTCAGATCACAGTTTGTTGAACGCCTCTTTTTCAGTTGGCGTGTGAAGTGCATCTTTTTTAGATCGCACTGCAGGCTGCGTATTTTTCAGATTTTAGTTTGTTGAACGCCTCTTTTTCAGTTGGCGTGTGGCGTTTTGAATAATTCGGCAATAGGTAATACTAAGTATAAGATAAACATAATTTTTGAATCAATGTAACACGAAAAGACAAATTGGCTTCTTGGAATTTCTCAAAAGGGATTACACTTTATACAAGTCCTTTCAGATATTATCATATGTATTAATGACTGTTTCTAATATAAAAAATGCGACCTTCCTAACCTTGGATGTGAACTTTCAAACTGACTTCATTAATGCGATCTTCGTATTTGGTGGCCTTTCACAGGCTCCTTTAGGTGTCCTCGGACGGTCGATTGGCCTTTCACAGGCACCAGAAATGCGACCTCTCCACAGTTGATGGCCTTTCACCGGCTCCTTTAGGTGTCTTCGGACGGTTGATTGGCCTTTCACAGGCACCAGAAATGCGATGATGGCCTTTCACAGGCACCAGAAATGCGATGATGGCCTTTCACAGGCACCAGAAATGCGATGATGGCCTTTCACAGGCACCAGAAATGCGATGATGGCCTTTCACAGGCACCAGAAATGCGATGATGGCCTTTCATAGGCTCCTTAAATGTGATCTCTCCGCAGTTGATGGTCTTTCATAGGCTCCTTAAATGCTATCTCTCCGCAGTTGATGGCTTTCACAGGCTCCATAATAAGTGCTCTCCAGCTAGTTGACGGCCTTTCACAGGCTCCATAAATTCAATCTCCCTTCACGCATAGAACTTTTTCAAGTTCTGGATATTCCATGGTCGCGGTAAGTTTCGTCTCTGCATATCTTGCAACTTGTACGTACCTTTTTTCCTGATCTCGGTCACTTTGTATGGCCCCTCCCATGGCGGTTCCAATTTTCCGACGTGTTTGGAGGCCTCCACTTTCTTTAACACGAGATCTCCCACTTGTAGCTGCCTTAGTCGAACCCTTCGATCATGATTTTTCATCATTAACCCCTTGTGGTGCAAGATTCGGGCGTATGCCGCATCTCTCTTCTCTTCGATCACTGTAAGGTCGAAATTCTGCTCACCTTGGTTAGAACTAGGGTCGTAAGATGCGATCCGTTGGGACTCCTCTCCTACCTCCGCAGGAGTTATAGCATCCGTTCCATATACCAGGAAAAATGGGGTCTTGCCCGTAGCAGTTCGCGGAGTTGTGCGGTAAGCCCATAGAACTCCTGGCAGTTCGTCTACCCACGATCTTTTATTTTCCAGTCGTGTTTTCAACTGTTGTAGGATCGTTCTGTTAGCCACCTCCGTCTGCCCATTGGCCTGCGGATTCGCGACCGACGTGAAGTCCTGTTCGATTTTGAGCTCCTTGTACTATTCTGTAATCTTTCTTCCCTGAAATTAGGTGCCATTATCAGAAATTCGAATTCTGGGTATTCCGAACCTGCAGATGATGTTCTTCCAAATGAAGTTAATGACTTCTCTCTCGGATATCTTGGCCACGGCCTCCGCTTCGACCCACCTGGAGAAGTATTCAACCGCTACAATGATGAATTTCTTTTGAGATTGTGCAAGGGGGAAAGGTCCCACGATGTCTATTCCCCACTGGTCGAACGGATAATCTATTTTGATCGGCTCCATTGAGGTTGCTGGTTGCTGTATCAGGGATGCATATTTCTGGCAGCTTTCGCACTTCTTCACCAGCTCCTTGGAATCTTTGACCAATGTGGGCCAAAAATACCCCTGTCGTATGACCTTCTGAGCCAACGATCTCGCACCTGAATGGTTCCCACAGCTCCCTTCGTGGATTTCGCGCATCACGTACATGGCTCTCTCCTCGTCTAAGCATTTCAGGAGAGGCCCATCCAATGTTCGCTTGTATAGTTGCCCCAACAACATAGTGAATCATGTAGCTCGGAATTTCACTCTTTTCGCCGCGACGGGATCGGTAGGCAAGATGTTGTTCTCCAAGTATTTAATGATTTCATCCTTCCACGACCCGGCTTCGGAGACTACTTGCACCTCCATTCTGCTCGCTAGGGCTAATCGCTCACGCACTAATGCTGTTATTCTGCGATCTCTAATCCCATCCATTGTGGCCCCAAATTTGGATAAGGCATTCGCGCATCACGTACATGGCTCTCTCCTCGTCTAAGCATTTCAGGAGAGGCCCATCCAGTGTTCGCTTGTACAGTTGCCCCGACAACATAGTGAATCGTGTAGCTCGGAATTTCACTCTTTTCGCAGCGACGGGATCGGTAGGCAAGATGTTGTTCTCCATGTATTTAATGATTTCATCCTTCCACGACCCGGCTTCGGAGACTACTTGCACCTCCATTCTGCTCGCTAGGGCTAATCGCTCACGCACTAATGCTGTTATTCTGCGATCTCTAATCCCATCCATTGTGGCCCCAAATTTGGATAAGGCATCTGCTTTGTCGTTTTCTGTTCTAGGCACCTATAAAATAGAACATTTGTCAAATTTGCTCATTAATTTTTGTACGATCTCCTTGTAAGATGTCATCGTCCTTTCCCTAGTTTCGTATGTTCCTTCAATTTGCAATGCAATTAATTGAGAATCTGTGAAAACCTCCAGGTCTCTGGCCCCAGCTTCATATGCAAGTTCTAATTCCAAGATGAGTGCTTCATATTTTGCCTCATTATTGGTTACAGGAAAAGACAAGCGAGCTGCCACCTTGATCTCTACTCCCTTGGGCCCTTGAATCAATATGCCCGCTCCTCCATTGTTGGTATTTGAGGAACCATCCACATGCAACATCCATTTCGAGCCCTGCTCTTCAACAGCTAGAGGTGATTTCAGGTCGCTAGATAGCTCCATCACAAAGTCCGCCAGCACTTGTGCTTTCTGTGCAGTCCTGGGTTGATAGTCAACGTCATACTGTCCCAATTCGACAGCCCATTTGATCAATCGGCCTGAGGCCTCGAGTCGCGACATCACGTGTTTTAGGGGGTGATTTGTCAATACCACCACTTTGTGCGATTGAAAGTAAGGTCGCAACTTTCGAGCGGTTACTACTAAGGCGAGCGCTAACTTTTCTATCTCTAAATACTTCGATTCAGCGCCTTGGAGCATCTTGCTAACATAATATATTGGATTCTGATTATCGGCTTCTTCCCGCACCAAAACCGAACTGACTGCATTCTCCGATATGCCTAAGTACAAGAACAGGGTTTCTCCTTCCTTTGGATTTGCTAGTAGGTGGGGTTTTGTCAGATACTCCTTTAATTCTTGTAGCGCTTTCTCGCATTCCTCAGTCCATGCGAAGTTTTTTGATTTCCTGAAAATCTTGAAGAAAGGTAGGCTTCTATCTGCCGATCGAGAAATAAACCTGCTCAATGATGCGATCTTTCCAGTTAGCTTATGCACCTCTTTGATCGTAGTTGGTGATCACAAGTTCATTATGGCTTGGATCTTTTTCGGGTTCGCCTCAATTCCTCGTTCGCTAACCATGTACCCTAGAAATTTTCCGCCTCCTACTCCAAAGGTGCACTTGTCTGGATTCAGTTTCATTCCGTATACTGAACGCTTGTGCGAGGTCCTCAAGGTGATCCTGCCATCTCCTGCTTTTGACCAGCATATCATCAACGTATACTTCCATTGTTTTTCCCAACAGGTCACCAAACATCTTGTTAAGCAGTCGTTGATATGTTGCGCCCGCATTCTTCAGACCGAATGACATCATGTTGTAGCAATACCCCTTTTCGGTGATGAATGAGGTTTTATCTCTATCATCCTCGGCCATGTGGATTTGATGATACCCCTGATAGGCGTCCATCATCGAAAATATTTCGAACCCGGCTATTGAGTCTACCATCATATCGATCCTCGGCAGGGGGTATGGGTCCTTTGGACAGGCTTTATTCAAACCTGTGAAATCAACACACATGCGTCATTTCCCCGAGGATTTGGGGACAAACACCACGTTAGAAAGCCAATTCGTATACTGAATTTCAGACAGATACCCAGCTTTAAGCCATTTGTCGACCTCCTGTCTGATGATTTTTTTCTTATCGTTCCCAAACGACCTCTTCTTATGCTGTACAGGTCGGGACCCCGGGTCGACGTTCAAGCGATGCACAATGACCTCTGGGTCGATCCCTGTAAAATTCGAAGGATTCCACGCGAACATGTCCATGTTCTTTCTCAAAAAATCTATCATGGCCATCTCTCTATCCATGTTCGCCCCAATTCTGGTAGTTTTGTCGGGTTCTTCAGGCACGAGCTGCACAACCTTATATTCACCGCTGGGCTTCAAGTGTCCTGCCTCATAGGGTCGATGTTCAGCATCTTCCTTGATCTTCCTATTCTTCTGTTCGGACTCCCTTTTCAGTGATAACTTGTAGCATCTTTTAGCCTCCTTTCGGTCGCATGACACCTCTCCAATCCCATACTCAATGGGGAACTTCATCTTCATGTGATAAGTGGAAATGACTGCTCGGAATGAATTCAGCCTCGGTCTACCCAGGATAACGTTGTAAGCGAACGGAGTATCTACTACCAGAAAGTTTTCTCTTAGGCTCATCTCCCATGGACACGGGCAGCTCGATCATTCCCAAAGAGGCTACTTCGCTCCCCCCAAAACTGACCAGTGGAGTCTTCACCGGTTCCATCCGAGCATTCTCTAGACCCATCTTGTCAACCATGCTTTTGAAGATTAACACAAACTCAAAAGCCATCAATAAACCAAAAGCAAACAAACCATGCTGGAACCTGTGGTTGGACACTGGGCCAAGCTTTGTCCTAATAAAAAAGTCAAAACTGGGTAGACAGCTGTCAATATGGTTGTGGGAGGAGCGGTGCTAGCACCTCAAGAGCAACTCGCGGGTATGTATCTGTACAACCCGAACTCCTGACTATTTACGAACCATATGATTGGTTGATTGACACTAGAGCGAATGTGCACGTTTGTGCTGATAAATCTCTATTTGTGTCTTATCAGGCCATCAGTGGAAGGACAGTAAGCATGGGGAACTCCAGTACATCTGAAGTATTTGGGATGGGAAGCGTGGACTTGAAAGTTCCTTCAGGGCGCATTCTATCGCTAAAAAGAGTTCATCACGTACCCACTGTCAGAAGAAATATCATTAGTAGTTCGGGAAGGATATGAATTGGTTTTCAAGTTTAATAAAGTTGTTATTCAGCAATTTGGTATTTTTGTTGGTAAAGGCTATTTAGACGATGGCTTGTTCAAAGTTCGAGTTGATAATAATAAAATTGATATTTCTGATTCTATTATATTGAATGTGGAATCTTCTACATTGTGGCATAGTAGGTTAGGTCATTTAAATCTAAATTCGATCAAACGAATGATGAATTTAAATTTAATTCCTAGTCAAAATATTGAACGAAATAATAAATGCCAAGTTTGTGTAGAAAATAAATGAGTTAGGAAACCCTATCAGTCGATTGAAAGGAATTTGAAAATACTTGATTTAGTTCATACTGATATTTGTGAGTTCAATGGAGTTTTGACTAGGGACCACAAATGATATTTTATCACCTTTATAGATGATTGCAGTAGATACTATAATGTGTTTCTCATAAAAAATAAGGATGAAGTCTTAGATAAATTTATTTTATTAAAAAATAAAGTAGAAACCCAAACTGGTAAGAAACTTAAAAGACTAAGGTCCGATAGAGGAGGAGAGTATGAGTCGAGTAAGTTCAACGAATATTGTCAAACTTTTGGTATTATTTATGAAGAGACTCCTCCATATTCCCCTTCGTCTAATGAAATAGCTGAACGAAAGAATAGAACATAAAAGACATGATTAACAGTCTCCTACTAACCTCTAGGTTACCAAAGTATTTGTGGGGAGAGGCTTTGAATATGGCTTGCCATATTCTGAATAGAGTCCCTCTGAAACACAATACGAGTACTTCTTTCGAATTGTGGAAAGGTAGGAAACAAACCTCAATTACTTTCGAGTGTGGGGGTGCCTAGAAAAAGTGCTAGTCCCATAACACAAACGAAAGAAATTGGGTCCTAAGATGGTTGATGCTGTGTTCTTGGGCTATGTGGAGACAAGTTATACCCTAATATTTCTGGTTATTAAATCAGAAATTTCAAGCATTGAGGTCAACACAATAGTTGAATTTCGTGATGCAGTACCTACAAATATTTCGCCTGATGATTCACTTGCCTCCACATCTATTCCTGAACATGTGGAAAAGATGTCAAATGTAGGGGTTAGCCCTAGTAGTTCTAATCGGACTCATGAGAAGTCAGATGAACCTAGACGGAGTAAGAGAGCTAGGATTGTCAAGAATTTTGAAACTGACTTTGTCACTTACGACATCGAGGATGATTCGATCACTTTCAAAGATGCTATGGCTTCTGAAGAATCCAAGCAGTGGAAAGAAGCTGCCAAAAGTGAGATGGACTCCATTGTTTCTAATGGAACGTGGGTGCTAGTCGATCTCCCTCCGAGGTGTACTACTATTGGGTAAGTGGATCTTTAAAAGGAAACTGAAGCCTGATGGGACCATAGATAAGTTTAAAGTCAGATTGGTGGCTAAAGGGTTTAGAAAAAAAGGAGGGAATAGACTATTTCGATACCTATTCTCTAGTAGCTCGATTGACTACAAATTCGGGTGCTTATAGCACTTGCTTCGGTGTATAATCTCCCGATTCATCAGATGGATGTGAAAACAACCTTCTTGTATGGTGAACTCGAGGAACAAATTTACATGGATCAGCCTGAGGGTTTTGTAGCTCATGGTAACGAGCATAAAGTTTGTAAACTTGTTAAGTCTCTATATGGATTTAAACAAGCACCTTCTATGAGTAGATCATCAATGGCGAATGTGGAGCCAAAAGGTGTCGGTCCGTCCTCTTTTTTAGTGGTGTTCGGACCAGCTATCTGCACTGCACTGGGTTTGTTTCCACTTAGAATGTCATGAACGTAGAAGCGAAGATGAGTTCTCTTTTCCTGAACTGCCTCATACGGCCGGCTTTCGGAGTAGTATTTGGAGAGAACTGGTGTAGTCCATACGCTAAGTACTAATATCCATGCCACGAGTACAACCTTCTCCATTTCTCTGCTTTTATCAAGCAGTTTCTTTTAAGGTTTTTTTTTAAGGTTATTTTTTCCTATAATTAAAATTTTGTCTTATAACCAATTTATTCATAAAACATACAACATATATACAATCAAACATAGAACATATATACAATCTTTTTAAAATTACAAATTTTAAAAAGAAATTCTGTAATTTTAAAAAGTTCCATATATATTTTTAAAATTCCAAAAATTCAAAAATATTTCTGTAATCTTAAAAAAATTGGATTTCTTTTAAAATTACACGTTTTAAAAAAAAATTCAGTAATTTTAAAAAAATTCAGAAATTCAAAAAAGATTCTAAAATATAAAAAAATTTCTTTTTTTTATAAAATTATAGAATTTAAAAAAAAATCAGTTATTTTAAAACATTGGAAAAAGTTATTTAAATTTTCAGAAATTCGGAAAAATTTTAGAAAAGCTTCAAAGATTTCTGAAATTTTAATAAAATTGTAGAAATTCAAAAATATTTAAGAACTTTTAAAAAATCTGGATTTTATTTTTAAATTATAGAATTTAAAAAATTTCAGTAATTTTAAAAAATTTCCAAAATTTTTAAAAATAATTTTAGTTATTTTAAAAACTTGGAAAAAATTATTTAAATTTTCAGAAATTCGGAAAAAGTTTCAGAAAAGCTTCCAAAATTTCTGAAATTTAATAAATTTACATAAACTTTTTGAAATGTAATAAAATGTAACTTTTCTAAATTTTTTTGTAAAATTTAACACATTTATCAACAAAAATAACAACAAACATTAAAGTAAATTAAACAAATATTCAAATAAATTAAAAAAATTAGGAGATTGTACTCTTTTGATTTCCATTTTTTTTTTTAACAAAAACTACCTAGAGGTTGGGGGAGCTTTTCGGAATCCCCAGTCCTTCTATATTAAAATTCACAAAATAATTACAGCGAGTAGAGCTACCTCCCTAGAATTTCTAGTAAAACAATAAACAAGGAGTACTACTCCCTTACAAATAGAGCAACAATAAACATGGAGTACTACTCCCTTACAAATAGAGCAACAATAAACATGGAGTACTACTCCCTTACAAATAGAGCAACAATAAACATGGAGTACCTCCCTTACAACAAAAAACCCGAACAGGTGTCGAACAAAAATTATGGCGAGTCAAAAAGGATTTTTGTTATCCCACCACTTCGTGGATCGCACAGCACCTGCAAATAAAGCTGTACAAAATTGCCAAGCCAGAATGTGTGTAATGTTCCAAAAGGATAATGATTTATTTTGATTTCCATTTCTTAACTAGATTTTGACGAATCATTATTCGGACAACCGAAATCTACGAATATTCATTTTAGGAAAAACATAGGAGATTTTTGGTCAAATTAATGATAATGATTCTTCCCTGTTTTGTCACTAAGGAAAAAAAAATTACTATTTGATACAATATTAAGAGTAAGTTACAATAATCTTTTAAAGTTTGACATAATTATGAATATCTTCTCATTATTTGAAAAAATATAAAGAGCCCATAATTTTAAGAAGCGTCTAACAATTAGTCCAATTCATTAAATATTGTCTATTTTTATAGTGAACCAACCAAAACGTCCATGTGGATTAAGAATTGTAATTTTATTTTTTTTTAAAAAAAAATTGTTTTATGGATTAAGTGGATGATTTTTTTTTATAATATTTCAAAATTTTTCATCCACTTTGTCTGATTCTTTTTAAGAATTTTTATTTTTATTTTTTCAAAAAAATACAATAAGGGCAGAATTAATAATTTCATACATCCATCCAGAAATTATGTCAATTCACAAACATCAGGGGGTATCTGTAATTTGTCAAATAATGAGATGGTGTTTGTAATTATGTCAAATATCAGGGGAGGCCCTTGTAATTTACCTGATGGTTGGAGGTGGCAGGCGGAGGGCGGAGGT
>NW_011628107.1:32754-33502 GCF_000512975.1 Sesamum indicum | reverse complement strand
CGATAAGAAGAAAGAGGAGTGGAACGGCCAAGGCCATTATAAAAATCGTTACTAAGAGAGATACAAAAATTAAAAGATCATTACAAAAGGAATTACAATAATATAGCCATGTAAAAAGCCGTTAAAAATGTTGATATAAATAATGTAGTGTATGGTAGCCGTGTGAAAAATCGTTACAAAGGGTAATACAAACTATGGACACGACATAGTTTTGTGTAGCTGTTACAAAGATTATTCTAAATAATTAATGATGTGGAAACATATCATTGTAGTGGAACAATATAATTTAAATACATTAAAAAAAATAAAAAAATTTATTTGACATTGATGTATACACAGTACGCAATAAATTTATATATTCATAAATGTTAGTATTATCTTGATGTAACTGTCATCTTACAGTGTTGAACTGCATGGGTTAATCGGGCCGTCAAAACCACAAACGCAATCCTCCATGTCCCTCTTTTACGATTCACACGGGAAAAGGCTTTGTAGGAGGTAACCTATATCATTCTCATCCAATGAGATCCCCAAGTTATTTTGCCTCACGTCTTCACGTGATCTCAAGGACTCCAAGCAAATCACGCTACTTAGCATCAGGCCCGACCTATCAACCAAATGAATATCTCATCTGCCGCCCCCCACGACTCGTGAGACAGGAAAATAGGAGTATATTCCATTAGTTCACAACAATAGTGTAGCTTTCTTTTCATTCCAAATGTGCCACGACTCATGAGACCACGAATGG
>NW_011628107.1:11269-26423 GCF_000512975.1 Sesamum indicum | reverse complement strand
CATCAATTTGTTGTTTCAATTAATGTTTCAATTTGGTGTTTTCATAACGTCAATTCTAAATCACCTAGTGGTCCTACACATGCACCACCACCTATGCTTGGCCATCCTCAGGTTTTGTATCTAATAACAAGTAAGCATTTTTCAAGTGGTTATGTATCATATGCAATTTCTATTTTGTATCTAACCCTTTAGCATTTACATGTTCTTTTTGTGCCTTATTCAAGTCGACCAACCATTATGAAGGATGGTAAACAATGTCACATTGTCAAACTTGAACACTGCAATGCAATCTGAACAACTCAAGGATAAGGGGAAGAGAAAGAAGTAGACAAAACAGGGCACTTGTTTTTGTGTAGGATGTGAATTTTTATCATGACTAGCCAACATGAATATGTTGCCTTTTTGTAAAGCGAGAAAGATACTTGTTTGATGATTTGTTTTGCCACATTACAAATGTTGTGGATTTTTTGTACATGATGTGCTCTGTTTGGACAGATGACAAATTAAGAAACGTGTGAATGTTAACAACTTTTGTATAAATTATAATTCTAAATATCAATTAAGTTGGCACTTTTGATTGAATTGCAACTCTTTTTTGCTTCTTTTTTTGTTTCTGTCAGAGATAAAGAGAATATATGGGGGAAAAATTGCAATTTTGGTCCCACTAGATAGATACTGTTTAATTTTGGTCCCACACATTACGGCTCAGCAATTTTGATCTCCCAGAAAGAAAAACTTTTGCACTTTTAGTCCTAACCCTGTTTAAACTGTTATGTGAGGGATGAAAACCCACTTTTGAAAGGTCAAAGGTGGTTTTTCATGGTTTGAAACTCACTAGACTTTTTGAAGGGAATTATATCCTATTATGTCACAATTTGAATGCATCTCACGATAAAATGACAAGTTTTTCCACTAAATTTTGCAAAAAGATGAGCTGCCCAGTTATGAAAGATAAAAAAAAATGTCTCTGCAATAAAATAAGCTGCACACTTGTGATAAATAAAAAAAATAAGGGTAAATTACATCAACAGTCCCTTAAGTTTGACATAATTATAAATACATTTCTATTAAATCAAAAATTATATTTACCCTCCTTGAGGTTTGTCCCATCTAACATTTAACTCCACCGATAGGTTTTCGGTGAATTTATCACATATTATACCCAAAATATCCCTAATAAAATGTTTGACTATTATTTGACCAATTTTGAGACAAAAATGCCCTTTGGACCAAATTGTAATATTTTAAAATATTAAGGGAGTTAAATGTTATGATCTTACATATTTTTTACTTAAATGTAATATTTTATTTTTTCTTTGCTAACGTAGCTGTTTTTTGTCCATTGCAGGGATTATCTTATATATTAGGGTGAAGTAAATCCACACCTTTTGAGATTTAGTATAATTGCAAATACGTCCTTGTTAGGTAGGAAATTACATTATCCTCCTTGAGGTTTGTAAAACATTAAAATGCTTGCAAAAAAAAAATCTGCAATACAACGACACCCTTCATTTATCTGGCAAAATAATAAATAAATTTTTAAAAAAGACTAAAAATTCCTTAAACAAAACTTCATTACACTAGAAAAAAAAAAGGCGGAATTTGGGGGCGGGTTTAGGAACAATTTTTTTTTCTTTTGTATCTGGAATGGTTTTCAAGATACCAAACTAATTGGGAGCGGTTTTTGGAACGATTTTGGGACGGTTGGACATCCATCCTTATAAATGGTGTTACAAATACTTAGGAATAGTTCATGCAAGACCATTCCTATTTGGGACGGGCTCCGTAACATTATATGAAAAATATGCAATGGATCTAGTTCCCATAATTAAGAAAGCATATGCAATGATATAGAGTGTTGAGAAACAAAAGCAGGTGGACATGGAACTAACTGATACCATTGAAAATACAACGGTATGTGCAAGGAGGAGCCAAATTTGACAGGAAGAAATATGTTGCTAACAAAAGAACACAATGTTGCACGCATTGTGATAAAACAGGCTATAATAGGGACACATGTTTTAAGCTACATGGACAAGAGAAAACGATATGCAAGATCAGTCAGAGAATTTGCAGCAGAAGTTGGACCTAAGAAGGGTGCTCCAGTATGATAATAAGGAGGATATGTTACAGGAGTTAATCAGATTAATGAAGAGCAATATGCAGGTTGCCTCTTGGATTGTAGATATGAGGGCAACCTATCACATGTGTGCTACCACTTGCATTCTTGATAATCTTTCACCTTTGCTTCACCCTACCTTAGTTCATTTGCCTGACAGTACTACTCAATCACTCACACAGACTGTGCACTCAATGTCGTGTTGTTAGTACCTTCCTTTAAAGTTTAATTTATTATCAGTTCCTAAGCTTTGTTCATCCTCATCTATAGAAGTGTTGTTTTGTTCATCTCATTGCACTTTTCATAATCAGAAGACTAAAAGGGCTCTAGCTGTAGGAACACAATTGGGCAATTTTGTATTTCTTAGACAAATCTTCATTCGGTTCCACTATCATTGATTCATACATCAAGCTAAAAAAATACTTGCTTTACATCTCAAATTTGTAACAGAATGTTATGGCACAGAAGGTTGGGATATCCATTCTGATCCGGCTCGAATTCAGCGATCCCTATATACGAACTCGTCACAGATAGCTAACTCCTCCAAGATCAGATTTTGGGTTTCCAGAGAATAAGACAAGAACAATGAGCTCGTTGGGCACGTCCCCAACAATGACCCTCCTACGCTCAAGTTAGGTTGATCGAGAGAAGAGTAAGCGATCACAAAGTTCGATCTCAATAAATGCAGAACAGTTACCTTTAATTACGGTGTTTCAGGTCTATTTATAGAGCACAGCTGGATATTGTTGATTGGGCCACGTGGCCTTATCCTACTGGCTCGCGTCCAGATCGGACGACTGTGATTGTCCGGGTCTTCAAGGCTGTTATTCGGATCGGGTCGGGTCCTCTACGACCCGCCCAACAGAAGAGGCGCGGATCCTCTAGAGAAAGGACATTAATACCCTTAATGAAGAGTGTTTTTGTCATTTCCTAGCATATTGCAGCAGATACCCATCATTACTCCCTCACTTATTCAAAGTGCAATTTATTGCTTTTGAAGAAGTAGAACGGTTGCATCCATCGATCTCGCACTTCTGACGAACACGTGGCATCATCCGGTGACCTTGTCTGTGGCGCGCTTCCCCAAAAAAGTGAACCTATAAATACACCATTCATTCAAACATTTCCCCCCCCCCCACACATAAGCTTTAGCGACCAGTGCTTATAACTTCGAGTTCGCGTTCGATCTTCAGCTTCCAGAGCCATCCTGTTCTAAGGTACGATGTCTTCCAGCTTTAGTTCAAATTCTGGTTCGAGCTCTGGCTCCGGGTCGTCTGCGACCCCTTCTAGGTCTGCTCATGGTTCCTTTTCTACCTCTCCAAAAAGGAACAAAAAGTTCTAGATTTCCAAAACTCTTGATAAACAAGCTGGGCCTTCTACCCTTGAAATATTCCAAGATAGGCTCGCTAGGAATCCTTGGGAAGCTGTAGTCAGTAGTGTCAGAACCCCTATTCGCAAGATTAGGGAAAAATATTACATACCCCCTAAGTACGAGATTATCATTCGTAGGGCTTTCGATCGCATGCACCATCCTCCCCCTGGTTTCTGTGCCTTTTCTATCTAACATCTCGACGCCGAGTTGAGGTTCCCTTTAGCTCCTCTTCTATCCGCAATTTTGAATAAACTAGAGATATGCCCTATGCAGATTTCTCCCAACTCTATTACTCATATTGTTCTTTTTGTCGTAATAATGCAATATTTGGGTGTTGAACCCAGTTTTGATAACTTCTGGAGTTTATACTCTTTCACCTCTTCCAAACGATCAGGTGATAGGGGTTTCTTCTACCTTTCTGCCAAGCCTGATTGTAGATATCTGGGTACTTTAAAATCGAACGCAGAGGCCTGGTTAGAATTGTTCGACCACCAACCCGTATTTGGCCTTTTAAAATGGAATGGAGTAAATATAAACCTGTTCCCAAGACAAGTGGAGGGGGGCTGGAGGGCGATCAAATAAATAGTTTAACCTCTTATAAGTACGACCCCAAGAAGCTTCTCACTGAGAAGGTTTTGCGACTGTCTGGGCTCTCCAACGCCCCTCCACGTCGAAGAGTCATTAGGTGATCTCTTTTTCTCGTACGACGCATTACCTTATCATTCTGTTTGAGTTCGCTTACATACCTCTGTTTTGCAGATAGTATAATCATGAGCTCTCGTTACACTCTACGGCTGAAGGCGGCCGAAAATAAGTTGAAGGCCATGGGAAACAGGTCGCACCTCCTGCAGATCCCCCTTCGAGCTCACCTATACAAGCCCCTTCGCGAGCCCCTGTGCCTGCAAACCCTACTGACCATCATCCTATTCAGGTCAACAGCGAGGAGACGCCCCCTCTTCCTCTGCATGGATACAACTCTTCTGACTTAGAACTGAATCTCGACGATCTGAGCGGCGATCAGGGGGGTGTACTTGAGAAGCACGACCGCGATAGTGGAGAAAAGAAAAAACGGAAGTGGGCTTCGCACAAGCACGGGCATGGGGATGAGGCAAGAGATAAAGAGCCAACAGGACCTTCTGGGTCTTCGAAACCCTCAAAGTCCCATCGATCCAAATCATTGAGCAGGATGGCCAAGGAAGCTGCAGTTAAGGCCGAACAGGCAGATAAACGCGAAAGGTTTCCGCAGTTAGAACAACTTGCCTCTTGCTGGGAAGAGACCAAGGAGGCATTGAGAGGCGATCAGCCCCATCCGTCTGAACAGAATGGAGATCGGATGGCTCCGAGGTGGAACAACTCTTCTAGTTCTATCCTTTTGTCAAAAAGCAGGAGGGGAGTCCTTCGAGCTGTACGACTCTTTCACCTCTCTCCATGATCAGAGCTCCTTAGCAGCAAACAATCCCCTCAGGGTCGAGGAATATGGGGTTCATGCTCAGCTACAGGTAGAAGGGATTTGATGAAGGCCAGGCCGGTCGCATTTCACTGGAAGAGCATCACCAGATTTTAGCGAGCTCCTGTATGGTTGTTGTCTACGACTTCTTGAAGACGGACACTTTCAAGACTGCTGTTGAGATCAAGTCTACTGACTCTTTCACCAAGGGCTATAAGACGTGTGAGGCTCAAATTAAGAAACTTGGTGGATTTCAGGAGTCTTTTAATCGCAGCCAAATGGATATCACGCTCGATGGCGACCTTCAACCCTATCCTGATGAACCCGATCTTGAGGAGGATAAGTTTGCAGCTTTGAGGGAGGGGCTAGAAGCCGACGACTGATGTGATCAGGGGCTTGGTTCAACTTTTCAATGACATACTTGTAATTGTTTTACGGCTGGGTTTGAAGGGCATGATTTTTTGATGTTGTCCTGTACATGATGCTTCATTAATGAAAGAATAGATCTTTTGACAGCTCGTGTATTGATGCCTTTTACTTCTCATCGGTCTTCCTCGGGTGCTCTTTTTTCTCAGATAGTGTGTGTTCTTGTTGAACGCCTCTTTTTCAGATAGCACTGCAGGCTGCGTCTTTTTCAGATCGCAGTTTGTTGAACGCCTCTTTTTTAGTTGGCGTGTGAAGTGCATCTTTTTCAGATTGCAGTTTGTTGAACGCCTCTTTTTCAGTTGGCGTGTGAAGTGCATCTTTTTCAGATCGCACTGCAGGCTGCGTCTTTTTCAGATTGTAGTTTGTTGAACGCCTCTTTTTCAGTTGGCGTGTGGCGTTTGGAAGAATTCGGCAATAGGTAATACCAAGCATAAGATAAGCATAATTTTTGAATCAATGTAACACGAAAAGACAAATTGGCTTCTTGGAATTTCTCAAAAGGGATTACAAAAAGGGATTACACTTTGTACAAGTCCTTTCAGATATTATCATATGTATTAATGACTGTTTCTGATACAAAAAATGCGACCTTCCTAACCTTGGATGTGAACTTTCAAACTGACTTCATTAATGCGATCTTCGTATTTTGTGGCCTTTCACAGGCTCCTTTAGGTGTCCTCAGACGGTCAATTGGCCTTTCATAGGCACCAGAAATGCGACCTCTCCGCAGTTGATGGCCTTTCACAGGCTCCTTGAGGCGTCTTCGGACGGTTGATTGGCCTTTCACAGGCACCAGAAATGCGATCCCTCCGCAGTTGATGGCTTTTCACAGGCTCCTTAAGTGCGACCTCTCCGCAGTTGATGGCCTTTCATAGGCTCCTTAAATGTGATCTCTCCGCAGTTGATGGCCTTTCACAGGCTCCATAATAAGCGCTCTCCAGCTAGTTGACGGCCTTTCACAGGCTCCATAAATGCAATCTCCCTTCACACATAGAACTTTTTCAAGATCTGGATATTCCATGGTCGCGGCAAGTTTCGTCTCTCATATCTTGCCAACTTGTACGTACCTTTTTTCCTGATCTCGATCACTTTGTATGGCCCCTCCCATGGCGGTTCCAATTTTCCAACTTGTTTGGAGGCCTCCACTTTATTTAACACGAGATCTCCCACTTGTAGTTGCCTTGGTCAAACCCTTCGATCATGATTTTTCATCATTAACCCCTTGTGGTGCAAGATTCGGGCGTATGCCGCATCTCTCTTCTCTTCGATCACTGTAAGGTCGAAATTCTACTCACCTTGGTTAGAACTAGGGTCGTAAGATGTGATCCGTTGGGACTCCTCTCCTACCTCCGTAGGAATTATAGCATCCGTCCCGTATACCAGGAAAAATGGGATCTCGCCTATAGCAGCTCGCGGAATTATGCGGTAAGCCCATAGAACTCTTGGCAGTTCGTCTACCCATGATCCTTTATTTTCTAGTTGTGTTTTCAAGTGTTGTAGGATCGTTCTGTTAGTCACCTCCGTTTGCCCATTGGCCTGCGGATTCGCGACCGCCGTGAAGTGCTGTTCGATCTTGAGCTCATTGCACTATTCTGTAATCTTTCTTCCCTGAAATTGGGTGCGATTATCAGAAATTAAAATTCTGGGTTTTCCGAACCTGCAGATGATGTTCTTCCAAATGAAGTTAATGACTTCTCTCTCGGATATCTTGGCCACGGCCTCCGCTTCGACCCACTTGGAAAAGTATTCGACCGCTACAATGATGAATTTCTTTTGAGCTTGTGCAGGGGGGAAAGGTCCCACGATGTCTATTCCCCACTGGTCGAACGGACAAGCTATTTTGATCGGCTCCATTGAGATCGCTGGTTGGTGTATCAGGGATGCATATTTCTGATAGCTTTCGCACTTCTTCACCAGGTCATTGGAATCTTTGACCAATGTGGGCAAGAAATACACCTGTCGTATGATCTTCTGAGCCAGCGATCTCGCACCTGAATGGTTCCCACAGCTCTCTTCGTGGATTTCGCGCATCACGTACAAGGCTCTCTCCTCGTCTAAGCATTTCAGGAGAGGCCCATCCAGTGTTCGCTTGTACAGTTGCCCCGACAACATAGTGAATCGTGTAGCTCGGAATTTCACTCTTTTCGCCGCAACGGGATCGGTAGGCAAGATGTTGTTCTCCAAGTATTTAATGATTTCATCCTTCCACGACTCGGCTTCGGAGACTACTTGCACCTCCATTCTGCTTGCTAGGGCTGATCGCTCACGCACCAACGCTGTTATTCTACGATCTCTAATCCCATCCATTGCGGCCCCAAATTTGGATAAGGCATCCGCTTTGTCGTTTTCTGTTCTAGGCACCTGTAAAATAGAACATTTGTTAAGTTTGCTCATTAATTTTTGTACGATCTCCTTGTAAGATGTCATCGTCCTTTCCCTAGTTTCTTACGTTCCTTCAATTTACAATGCAATTAATTGAGAATCTGTGAAAACCTCCAGGTCTTTGGAACCAGCTTCATATGCAAGTTCTAATCCCAAGATGAGTGTTTCATATTTTGCCTCATTATTGGTTACAGGAAAAGACAAGCGAGCTGCCACCTCGATCTCTACTCCCTTGGGCCCTTGAATCAATATGCCCGCTCCTCCATTGTTGGCATTGAGGAACCATCCACATGCAACATCCATTTCGAGCCCTGCTCTTCAGCAGCTAGAGGTGATTTCAGGTCGCTAGATAGCTCCGTCACAAAGTCTGCCAGCACTTGTGCTTTCTGTGCAGTCCTGGGCTGATAGTCAACGTCATACTGTCCCAATTCGACAACCCATTTGATCAATCGGCCTGAGGCCTCGAGTCGCGACATCACGTGTTTTAGGGGGTGATTTATCAATACCACCACTTTGTGCGATTGAAAGTAAGGTCGCAACTTTCGAGCCGTTACTACTAAGGCGAGCGCTAACTTTTCTATCTCTGAATACTTCGATTCAACGCCTTGGAGCATCTTGCTAACATAATATATTAGATTCTGATTACCGGCTTCTTCCCGCACCAAAACCGAACTGACTGCATTCTCCGATATGCCGAAGTACAATAACAGGGTTTCTTCTTCCTTTGGATTTGCTAGTAGGTGGGGTTTTGTCAGATACTCCTTTAACTCTTGTAGCGCTTTCTCGCATTCCTCAATCCATGCGAAGTTTTTCGATTTCCTGAAAACCTTGAAGAAAGGTAGGCTTCTATCTGCCGATCGAGAAATAAACCTGCTCAATGATGCGATCTTTCCAGTTAGCTTATGCACCTCTTTGATCGTAGTTGGTGATCGCAAGTTCATTATGGCTTAGATCTTTTTCGGGTTAGCCTCAATTCCTCGTTCGCTAACCATGTACCCCAGAAATTTTCCGCCTCCTACTCCAAAGGTGCACTTGTTTGGATTCAGTTTCATTCCGTACGACCTCATTATACTGAACGCTTGTGCGAGGTCCTCAAGGTGATCCTGCGATCTCCTGCTTTTGACCAGCATATCATCAACGTATACTTCCATTGTTTTTCCTAGTAGGTCACCAAACATCTTGTTAACCAGTCGTTGATATGTTGCGCCCGCATTCTTCAGACCGAATGGCATCATGTTGTAGTAATAGATCCCCTTGTCGGTGATGAATGAGGTCTTATCTCTGTCATCCTCGGCCATGTGGATTTGATGATACCCCTGATAGGCGTCCATCATCGAAAACATTTCGAACCCGATTATTGAGTCTACCATCATATCGATCCTCGGCAGGGGGTATGGGTCCTTTAGACAGGCTTTATTTAGATCTGTGAAATCAACACACATGCGCCATTTTTTCAAGAATTTGGGGACAAGCACCACGTTTGAAAGCCAATTCGTATACTGAATTTCAGACACATACCCGGCTTTAAGAAATATGTCGATCTCCTATCTGATGATTTCCTTCTTATCGTTCCCAAACGACCTCTTCTTCTGCTGTACAGGTCGGGCCCCCAGGTCGACGTTCAAACGATGCACAATGACCTCTGGGTCGATCCCTGTAAAATTCGAAGGATTCCAAGCGAACAAGTCCATGTTCTTTCTCAAAAAATCTATCATGGTCATCTCTCTATCCATGTTCGCCCCAATTCTGGTAGTTTTGTCGGGTTCTTCAGGCACGAGCTGCACAACCTTATATTCATCGCTGGGCTTCAAGTGTTCTGGCTCATAGGGTCGATGTTCAGCATCTTCCTTGATCTTCCTTTTCTTCTGTTCGGACTCCCCTTTTAGTGATAACTTGTAGCATTTTTTAGCCTCCTTTCGGTCGCATGACACCTCTCCAATCCCGTACTCTATGGGGAACTTCATCTTCATGTGATAAGTGGAAATGACTGCTCGGAATGAATTCAGCCTTGGTCTACCCAGGATAACGTTGTAAGCGAACGAAGTATCTACTACCAGAAATTTAACCATCAATGTTTTTCTCTTAGGCTCATCTCCCATGGACACGGGTAGCTCGATCGTTCCCAAAGAGGCTACTTCGCTCCCCCCAAAACTGACCAGCGGAGTCTTCACCGGTTCCAACCGAGCATTCTCTAGACCTATCTTGTCAACCACGCTTTTGAAGATGATGTCCGCGGAACTGCCACTGTCTACCCACACCTTGTGAACAGTGAAATTTGTTATGTCCAACCGGATGAACATTGGATCATTCATATCTCCGCTTTCTTCTGGCTTGTCTGAGCTATCAAAGGAAATGGCTTCTTCCTCTTCAACTTTTGGCACGAACTCTCTTCCTCTGCCCGAGCTCATGGTTCTAGAACATCTCTTCCTGGTCCTGCTCGAATCACCCGAACTCGAGCTCCCTGCAATGGTGTAGATCACCCCTTTGGTTGGTTCATTGTTCCCGCTGGGTGGGGCTTTTTCCGTTTTTGAAGGGCCAGGATTTCGATCCCGGCTTCTCGACCTACTCCTCATCGTCTCCTTACTAATCTTGCAGTTTGGGGGAACCCGATCCTGGAAGTATCCCTGTCTAACCAACCTCTCAATCTCGTTCGTAAGTTGGAAACATTCCTCCGTGTTGTGCCCCCTCTCGCGATGAAATCTGCAATGTTTGTTAGAAAATTTTTTAGATGGGGCATACCTGGTGTGCCTTGGCCATTTCAGAACGTCTGCATTTTCGACCTGTACGTGTGTTCGCGCTCTCTTCGTTCAGAATCCTTCATCGCGTTCACCTCTTCCTCCTCTATGCACTTCTGAGCTAAAGCCATTAACTGCTCAACATCCCTCGGAGGGTCGCGAGCGAGCGCAGATGTGAAGGGACCTTTCCTCAACCCGTGACTCGAAATACTTAAGATCATGTCAATCCTCAATTCTTGCACCTCCAACGTCTCATTATTGAACCTCCCCAAGAAGTTCTTCAAGGTCTCCTCTTCCCTCTATCGGATGTTGAACAGATAGGTTGCCGACCTCTTCTGTTTCTTTTTGCTTGCACAATGAAAATTGAACTTTTGTACCAGCTGTTCGTAAGATTCAATGCTTCCCCGGGGCAAATTTGTGAACCATTCTTGTGCCTTTCCCGTGAGCATAGTTGCGAACAATTTTGCCATGATAGGACCCGGTTGTCTGTATAAGTTTATCACCATTTCAAATGCAGGCACATGCTCCTGCGAATCCTTCATTCCGTCGTACCTCTGCAAATCAGGTACTCTAAAACCCGGTTCGACTGTTTGAACCAAAATGTCATTATTGAAAGGGGAATTCTTGTTGTGTGAGACTATCTCTCCTCGTTTCTTCAACTCATCGATTTGTTTGTTCAAGCTCTCTATCTGTCTTCCCACGCTCTCGACCTCTGCCCGCGATATCACAGGTTCTCTTCTCTTTGTTCGAATATGACTGTTGGATCCAGCTTCCGATGAAGCCGGTCGTTTACTCCGGCGTTCCTGCTCACTATGCTCCCTCGACTCTCTACGGGGCTCAGTATTTTTGAATAGTTGCCTCCTAGCAGTTTCTTTGACTACTGGGGTCGCAGTTCTTCTCTCATATTCTACAATAGCATTCCGACTCGCTTCTTCTATCATTCTTTGCAATTCATCTTTTGTTATTTGTATCGTAGGTCCTCCTTTCCTAGGCGTCTCTTCTTCCCCGGCGTTTCTCCTCGATGAACCTTCCATGATGATACTTCTTAGATGTTCCCACAGACGGCTCCGGCACGAATTCACCGATCCCTATATACGAACTCATCACAGATAGCTAACTCCTCCAAGATCAGATTTTGGGTTCCCTGAGAATAAGACAAGAACAATGAGCTCGTCGGGCACGTTCTCGACAATGACCCTTCGACGCTCAAGTTAGGTTGATCGAGAGAAAAGTAAGCGATCACATAGTTCGATCTCAATAAATGCAGAACAACTACCTTTAATTACGGCATTTCGGGTCTATTTATAGAGCACAGCTGGATACTGTTGACTGGGCCATGTGGCCTTATCCTACTGGCTCGCGTCCAGATCGGACGACTGTGATTGTCTGGGTCTTCAAGGCTGTTATTTGGATCGGGTCGGGTCCTCTGCGACCCGCCCGACAGAAGAGGCGCAGATCCTGTAGAGAAAGGACATTAATACCCTTAATGAAGGGCGTTTTTATCATTTCCTAGCATATTGTAGTAGATACCCATCACATTCATTCTTGTACTCAAGCGTGTTCCAGAAATAAAAGAAATTGGTCCTGTACACGATGTTGATTGTGTTGGGATTTTTTTTTTTTTTGTGGAAACCCATAGAATTGTAGATACATTTCTATTGCCAACATCCATTTTCATTTGCCTTGAAAAACATCTAATTCAATATTTAATGTAATGAAACAGTTTTTCAAAATCAACCTCAAATTGCAATTGGTTGAGATGAAACAACAATTTTTGTTCAAAATCATCTTCCGGTTTTGGATGGGGACTCATGGCCATTAATTTTGTCTTCATTGCTGTTTTTAATTGCTGAATTTTTAAAGCCTACATAAAGGCTTGTCTCTTCACCATTTGGTACACACCACAAACAACAAACTCACACTTTGAGTTTTCTCTCCCTCTCTCTCTTTCGGCTTCTATATTTTGTTAAAAATTTGAACTATAATGTTTTGATTACTAGCTTTTGAGTGTTTGATTGAGGTGTTCTTCGGTATAGTGCTGAAATCGAAAGAACTATAACCATCTTATCCTGGGAGAAATTACGTTGAACCCAATGCACTTCTGATACGGGGCGTATATTTTATTCAAGGCAAGCAGTAATTCTGCAATTCGGTTAAATTAACGACTTCAATTGTACTGAGAATCGTTACCATACAATTCTCGTTGCAAGTTTTCAGTTTAAATTTCTTGTCATAAATAGCATTTCTAATTGCTTTATGTTATTTGTTCCAACGTGGCTTTAATTGCTTTCGATTTCTAAATCCCATTGTAATATTTCAAAATATCGTTTCGATTGCTTGAAACCAAATATTTTTTCAATAGTCTTGAAGAAAATATACAGGTTTTGAAAAATCAAATTTTGTTGTTGGAACTATTTTGGAAAACGCTATTTTCAAACTCATTTTTTAAAATGTTACTTTTAGTTTCCTAAAATACTAAAGATGGCTAAGCCAATTTCTATTGCAATTTCGATCACACACAAGGTCGACTTGACTGGTTTACCGGACAAGTTTTTGGGCCAGTTTTTCAAACGCTGGCAACAGAGAATGAAAATTTGGTTGACGATGAAAGGACTCTTGTCAGTGATTCAGGTGACCAGACCTGAACCTACTGATACCGATCCCAAAACTGCTGAGATAGCGCAGTGGACAGAAAGGGATGAAATAAGCAGAGGAGCTATTTTGTCAACCTTGTCAAATACGCTCTTCGATGTCTATTATTTCGATTCTTACACTGCTAAGTCTCTGTGGGTTGAGTTTGTCCGAAAATATAATACTAAAGAGCAAGGGCTCGAAAAGTATTCCGTTTCCAAGTTCATGACGTATCAAATGGTTGAGGACTGATCTGTAGCTGACTCATGAGACTAATGAGATTATCAATCTTGAGCATACTCTGGCTGATCCTGAGATGAAGCTTCCCGAGAAGTTTCTGGTCATGTCCATAGTGGACAAATTTCCCAAATCTTGGGAAAATTTTGGCATGACACTCAAGCATCAGAAAGGGAGATTTTCTTTGGATGATCTTATGATTGCTATCTGCATTGAGGAAGAACATAGAAACCAAACGCACAAGATGCATGTTGAACATCAACCAAGGGCCAATCTAATAGTGGGGAAATAGAAAGTGAATAAGATTAACACGAACTCAAAAGCCATCAATAAAAGCCTCCAAAAATAAGAAACCAAAAGTAAACAAACCATGCTGGAACCTGTGGTGGGACACTGGGCCAAGCTTTGTCCTAATAAAAAAGCAAAAACTGGGCAGACAGCTGTCAATATGGTTGTGGGAGGTTGTAGCGGTGCTAGCACCTAAAGAGCAACTCGCGGGTATGTATCTGTATAACCCGAACTCCTGGCTATTTACGAACCATATGATTGGTTGATTGACACTGGAGCGAATGTGCACGTTTGTACTGATAAATCTCTCTTTGTGTCTTATCAGGTCATCAGTGGAAGGACAGTAAGCATGGGGAACTCCAGTACATCTGAAGTATTTGGGATGGAAAGCGTGGACTTGAAAGTTCCTTCAGGGCGCATTCTATCGCTAAAAAGAGTTCATCATGTACCCACTGTCAGAAGAAATATCATTAGTAGTTCTGTAATAGTTAGGGAGAGATATGAGTTGGTTTGCAAATTTAATAAAGTTGTAATTCAGCAATTTGGTATTTTTGTCGGTAAAGGCTATTTAGACGATGGCTTGTTCAAAGTTCGAGTTGATAATAATAAAATTGATATTTCTGATTCTATTATATTGAATGTGGAATCTTCTACTCTATGGCATAGTAGTTTAGTCATTTAAATCTAAATTCGATCAAACGAATGATGAATTTGAATTTAATTCCTAGTCAAAATATTGAACGAAACAATAAATGCCAAGTTTGTGTAGAAGCTAAATAAGTTAGGAAACCCTATCAGTCAATTGAAAGGAATTCGAAAATACTTGATTTAGTTCATACTGATATTTGTGAGTTCAATGGAGTTTTGACTTGGGACCACAAATGATATTTTATCACCTTTATAAATTATTGCAGTAGATACTATAATGTGTTTCTCATAAAAAATAAGAATGAAGTCTTAGATAAATTTATTTTATTTAAAAATGAAGCAGAAACCCAAACTGGTAAGAAACTTAAAAGACTAAGGTCCGATAGAGGAGGAGAGTATGAGTCGAGTAAGTTCAACGAATATTGTCAAACTTTTGGCATTGTTTATGAAGAGACTCCTCCATATTCCCCTTCGTCTAATGGAATAGTTGAACGAAAGGATAGAGTCCCTCTAAAACACAATACGAGTACTCCTTTCGAATTGTGGAAAGGTAGGAAACAAGCCTCAAATACTTTCGAGTGTGGGGGTGCCTAGAAAAAGTGCTAGTCCCATAACACAAACGAAAGAAATTGGGTCCTAAGAGGGTTGATGCTGTGTTCTTAGGCTATGTGGAGACAAGTTATACCCTAATATTTCTGGTTATTAAATAAAAAATTCCAAGCATTGAGGTCAACACAATAGTTGAATTTCGTTATGCAGTACCTTCAAATATTTCGCCTGATGATTCACTTGCCTCCACATCTATTTCTGAACATGTGGAAAAGATGTCAAATGTAGGGGTTAGCCCTAGTAGTTCTAATCAGACTCAT
>NW_011628107.1:6203-11040 GCF_000512975.1 Sesamum indicum | reverse complement strand
GGTAAGTGGATCTTTAAAAGAAAACTGAAGCCTGATGGGACCATAGATAAGTTTAAAGTCAGATTGGTGGCTAAAGGGTTTAAAAAAAAGGAGGGAATAGACTATTTCGATACCTATTCTCTAGTAGCTCGATTGACTACAAATTCGGGTGCTTATAGCACTTGCTTCGGTTTATAATCTCCCGATTCATCAGATGGATGTGAAAACAACCTTCTTGTATGGTGAACTCGAGGAATAAATTTACATGGATCAGCCTGAGGGTTTTGTAGCTCATGGTAACGAGCATAAAGTTTGTAAACTTGTTAAGTCTCTATATGGATTTTAACAAGCACCTAAATAGTGGCATGAAAAGTTTGAAAAAACTATTCTTGCGTTGCGTTTGGCTTCACTGTAAATGAGAATGATAAGTGTATATACTGCATGGTTAAAGGAGATAAAATGATAATTCTATGCCTGTATGTAGATGATATTATGTTAATAGGATCATGTCTAAATATTATTATCGAAACCAAGTTATTTTTGAAAAATAAGTTTGAAATGAAGGATATGGGTGAGGCTAATGTGATTCTTAGCATCAAGTTAACTCGTTCAACTGATGGAATAGCCATTTCTCAATCTCATTATGTTGAGAAGATAATTGAGAAATTTGGTTATCAAAACAGTAGAATTGCTAAAACACCATATGATCCTTCTGTAGCTTTATTAAAAAATGAAAGTGGTGTTTTAGTTGCACAGCTAACGTATTCCCAAATTATTGGGAGCTTACAGTATCTGGCAAATGGCACGAGACCGAATATATCCTTTTCTATCTCTAAGCTGGCTAGATACACTAGTTGTCTTGACAAAACCCATTGGAGTGCTTTGGATAGAGTACTACGGTACCTAAAGGGCACGGTATTACTGGCTATACATTATGAAAAATTCCCTGCTGTTCTTGAGGGATATAATGATGTTAGCTGGATAGCCAAAAACTTTGGGAGTAATGGGTGTTCAGGATATGTGTTTACCTTAGGTGGGGGCGCAGTCTCCTGGAAGTCTGCAAAATAGACTTGGTAACCCGGTCTATGTTTGAAGCCGAGTTATGTGCGTTAGATACCACTGGTACCGAGGCAGAACGGGTATTTGGGTTGTTATCACAACTTTCCATTGTAAGTCAGCCTCTTCCACCGATTGTTGTACATTCTGATAGCCAAAACACAATATCAATGTGAGGAGTCGTAAATACAATCAAAAGACCAAACGACACATCCAAGTTAGACTGAAGTCTATAAGGGCATAGTGTCAGACAGAGTAATTGGCATTGACTTTGTGGGAACAAAGGACAATTTGGCTGATCCTTTGACGAAAGGATTGAATCTGTCACATGTTTATAAGTCCAGATTGGGGATGGGACTAAAAACCCATGAGTGATGTATCTATGACGGAAACCCAACCTTTTGAGTGGAGATCCCACAAAGAAGGTTCAACGTGGTATCAACAAGTCGTAAGGGTATGTCAGAGCACCAAACAGACTGATACTTTGGATCTGGAGTCCGTCCCCTGAAATTCTGGAAGGTGCTGCTACTGCAAGTATAGTAATATTTTATCTCCGAATGGGGTCAAGTTTTATAAGACGAGATGTTAACAGTGCATCCCTGGAGACACCCAACTAAGTGAATGTCGTTGTTTGGCCGCAACTAAGGAATTGGGTTATTCCTGAAAGCATTCATGAATAGGATCAGGACACATGCCTAAGTGTCAACCCTAAAGATCAACACAAAGCTGGTGGCTTGTTGTTACTGACAGACGTTATCACACTCACAGGCTTAAATTCAAGGCTTAGTTCCATTTGACCTGATGATAACTGACGTCAAATAACTTAGACAATGATTCAAATCGAAAGGTACCATTGTTGAAAGCAAATCATGGAAACTTGAGTTCAAATCTATGAGTTTGTGGGGGATTGTTGGGATTTTTTTTTTTGTGGAAACCCATAGAATTGAAGATACATTTCTATTGCCAACATCCATTTTTATTTGCCTTGAAAAGCATTCAATTCAATATTGAATGTAATGAAACAATTTTTCAAAATCAGCCTCAAATTGCAATTGGATGAGATGAAACAACAATTTTTGTTCAAAATCAGCTTTCGATTCTGGATGGGGATTCATGGCCATTAATTTTGTCTTCATTATTGTTTTTAATTACTGAATTTTTTAAGCCTATATAAAGGCTTGTCCCTTCAACCACACCACAAACAACAAACTCACACTTTGAGTTTTCTCTCCCTCTCTCTCTTTCGGGTTCTATATTTCGTTAAAGATTTGAGCTATAAAGTTTTGATTACGAGCTTCTGAGTGTTTGATCGAGGTGTTCTTCGGTATAGTGCTAAAACTGAAAGAACTGTAACCGTCTTATCCTGGGAGAAATTACGTTGAACCCGGTGCACTTCTGATACGGGGCGTATATTTTCTTCAAGGCAAACAGTAATTTTGCGATTCGGTTAAATTAACGACTTCAATTTGACTGAGAATTGTTACGATACAATTCTCGTTGTAAGTTTTCGATTTAGATTTCTTGTCATAAATAGCATTTCTAATTGCTTTATGTATTTGTTCCAACGTGGCTTTAATTGCTTTTAATTTCTAAATTTGATTGTAATATTTCAAAACGTCGTTTCGATTGTTTGAAACCAAAATTTTTTCAAACATATTGCAGTGCCTGTCCTATGGCCAAGCAACACAGACTCCCCTTCACCAACAACATTCATTCTGAGCATATCCTAGACCGTATACACATTGATCCACGGGGATCTTATCACTTACCCTCTCTAACTAGATGTAGTTACTTTCTTACTATTGTAGACGACTTCAGTCGAGCTACACAAACTTTTCTTCTTAAATACAAATCTCATGTTCATCAAACCTTAGCAAACTTCCTCACTATGGTCAAAACACAATTCCAGACCGTGCACTGATAGTCATTATCTACAATTTTAAAAAATATTAACATTCAAAGCACATAATTGTATTTGATTATTGATAAAATGATGTTATTTCATAAAAGTCATAAAATTTGCATTAATGTCCAAATTTGTCCTAAAATTACATTAAGCTATATTTTGTGAATTGCATAAAATTATGGTAAAAAAGTTTATTATTGTTGTGAAGGTTGTCATTATTTAAAAATATATAGTTCCCATTGTGCACATATACAAACCGGTCTTTTTTTTTTTTTAAAACCTGATTCATGATTACAGTAAAACCTCTATAAATTAATAACCTTGGGACCATGAAATTTTATTAATTTAGAGAGATATTAATTTATCAATAAATTAATATTTTATTAATTAAAACAGAGACTTTTTAAATTCAACAAATTTAGTACATATGTATTAAAAATAAATGAATTCATATATGTTTCATTGATTATATTCATGCATCAATCAATTCTTTGTAACTAATTAAATATATTTATGTATAATATCAATTCATTGTATACAATTAACTATTATATTCATAAACGCATGTATCAATTCATTGAAATTACTTAAATATACATGTTTACATTAATTTGTTGCACTTAAATAACTATTATAGCCAATTAAATATATTCATTCATGCTGAATGAAATATATACTATATAAATCTCAATATGAAAATAAAATAATTCATAACAACCCACCATGTCTTCTCATCTAAAAGGCATCATAAAATCATCCATGAATGATCAAATGCGTAAAGCATTACAGACTTCATATTTTAGCAAATTACGGTAATATTTATAATTGTAATATTTATAAATTATTAATTTAGAGTTTTAATGGGACATAGTATTTATAAAGGAATTTTCTGAAAAATTATTATCTTACTATCTTATCGAATTTGATGATTTTTTACAAAGGCCCAACTCGGGACCGGAAGATTTTATTATTTTAGAGAGTTTATTAATTATAAGAGTATTAATTTATAGAGGTTTTAGTGTAGTTAGAAAAGAAGACAAATTTTGTCTTATAACCAATTTATTCATAAAACATACAACATATATGCAATCTTTTTAAAATTACAAATTTTAAAAAGAAATTCTGTAATTTTAAAAAGTTCCATATATATTTTTAAAATTCCAAAAATTCAAAAATATTTCTGAAATTTAAAAACATTGGATTTCTTTTAAAATTACACATTTTAAAAAAAAATTCAGTAATTCAAAAAAGATTCTAAAATATAAAAAAAATTTCTTTTTCTTTTATAAAATTATAGAATTTAAAAAAATATTCAGTTATTTTAAAAAATTGGAAAAAGTTATTTAAATTTTCAGAAATTCGGAAAAATTTTAGAAAAGCTTTAAAGATTTCTGAAATTTAATAAAATTATAGAAATTCAAAAATATTTCAGAAATTTTAAAAAATCTGGATTTTATTTTTAAATTATAAAATTTAAAAAATTTCAGTAATTTTAAAAAATTTCCAAAATTTTTAAAAATTGCAGAAATTTAAAAACTTTTCAGAAATTTAAAAAAAATCTTATTTTATAGAATTTAAAAATAATTTTAGTTATTTTAAAAACTTGGAAAAAAATTATTTAAATTTTCAAAAATTCGGAAAAAATTTCAGAAAAGCTTCCAAAATTCCCGAACCAATTATTGACGATAAAATTGCGCATGCATTCAACCACTCATCGCGAAAGACCCTCAAGTTCATTGCTCCAACACTACAAAATGGAGAGGTGATTGTGAGACCGACGTTAGACACTATCAGAAATGGGTCTAAGCGCTGGAACAAATCATTTGAATTTCAATCCATTATGGCCCTAATATTTAACTTGGACCATCCAAGTGAGAGTTAAGTTTTAACAGAGAC
>NW_011628107.1:731-4668 GCF_000512975.1 Sesamum indicum | reverse complement strand
ATATTAAAATACACACCACATGCAGAAACAAGCCTAGCACGGCCCTGTTGGATGATCACAAGCCACATTTTGACCCACTGAGCCCGCAGTGAGTCTATAGTCAATCTAGCGTATGACCCTGACTATTACAAAATAGTAACCCATTATCATTCTAATGGGCCTTCCTCTTTGTTCTTCTTCCGTCGTGAGTTCCGCCGAGCACCGTCCAATAGGCCTAGGCCTTCATGTCTTTGGAAGCTTATATTTATTGAAAATAAATAAACCCCACATTCCTAACTAAACTCATTATAATTGAAATTGGAAACCCGATCAAAAGTCGGGGGAGTACAAAAGGAGGAAAAAAGCAAGCCTTATTATTTCAAGGACAAAAAGCGAAAAAAGGAATTAAAACAAAGAGGCACGCAGGCCTCACCCAACATAGTACTAAACCATGCAATTCGGCCAATGGGCTCCGTGATCATCCCCATTGTTTATCCAATAAACAATAATTAACATATTTGTATCAAATATAAACATGTTATACAAATGAATACAATCCATGTATTTGACCATAGATATCCAATATCTAACACCAAAAACATAGTTAAATGCAGAAAATAAGGTACTAATAACGCAATTAAAAAATGAATATCAATCAACATCCAATTTATATTTTTTTTGTTTGCATGGAAATCATTTTCAAATTAATTTAAGGCACAATTTAATTTTATAAAAATTTAATTTAATCAAAATTAAAATTAGTCAGAACAAATAATTTCAGAAAAATTGCAGAAAACATGAAAATTCAATTTTTGGGAAAAATGACACCAAAAGGCCTAGCGGTTTGGACAGCAAACGGTCGTCTGCTGCTGCCCGCATACTGCCCAGCCGGCACGTACGCTAGCGGGCGCGCGCACGCCACTGCCATACAACTCCATTTTTTAATTTTTTTTGAATTTATACAATTAAAAACTGAAATAAAATCATTCATAAATCCAATTTTGAAAAAATGCATAGATATTCATAATTTAAAAGCAAAATTAATACGTATTTTCTAAATATATAATCATGCTACAAAATCATAAAACATGCTTTCCAAAAGCATATTAAACAAGTTGTTCATGCTCAATTCATAGTAGCATGTTAATCCTAAAATCACAACACCGAATCGGGCTCTAATACTACTGAAAGAATCGGTATGACCCGTAAACGTGGCAGAAGCGTGAAATGAAAAAATTATTAAAAATGAATCAAAATGGTTTTCCCTTTGAAATTCTCGGGCGTTTGGTGTTTGTCAAAAGCATAATAATGAACAAATGAACATGCAAGCCGAGTGGCTATAGGATGAAACAAAAAGCGTAGAAACAAAACATGGAACTTTACCTTTTGTTTTTATAGTTGAACAGCAACGTGCATTGTTTCATTAACGTTCTCCCGTTCACCTTAGGATCCAAATTAGAACCCCTCTAATTTGTCCAAACCACACTAAGAATTAGATATAGTTCTTTTTCTATTCCTAGATAGCACAAAGAACAAGAAGAAAAACAACTCGAAAATAACACTATTAATTAGTGGTTTTGGAATGTCTTATATTCTAAATTGAATCCAATTCAATATAGAACAAAATGGAGAAATTTTTGAAGAGAAAAGAGAGCAAATTTTCATGACTTAGGTGTTGGTTATGCATGATATGTGTGTAGTTTTGTATATTACATACAATTCAAAATAAAATTCAATAACCACCAAGTTTGCCACCAAGACAATCTATACATACATGCATATAACGTTCAACCATGATGAAATAACCACTCCATTATCTTGATCATGGTGAGGAGTTTCAACTCCTTCTTAACTTGCTCCAACTACCCTCAAAAGGGGTTGTACTTCAAGTATGGACCGGGCTTGATTTAATCAAATTAAATTAAGCATAATAAAAGTCCATTGAACAATAATTAATCGAACGCCCGAAAACTCCAAGGGTACACCCCTTGGATTCGTTTAAATTTTGCATTTAAAATTTTATTATTATGCGTTTTATTTGTCAATCCCGCAAGAGCTTTCCCGGGCCGCACCAAAGATCCCTTCAAGTGGTATCAGAGACCTGTTCGATGTAGGGGCCGATGGTTATGTGTTAACGTGCTTTTTACGGCTTTTGAAGCATGTTTCTATCGCTTTTCGTTTATTGGTTATATGATGAAAATGGCTCGTTCATTTTTTGTATTTATGGATGTTTAAAGCACGTGAAAAATTTAAAATTTTTCAGGGTTTATGCTTTATTTGGCTATTTAAAGAATGAAACAGTTGCATCCCAGAAACATATTTTTAGAGAATTAGATGCATTAGCCAACCAAATGTTCTAACGAAAAAGTGAAAAAGAAAGACAGAGTACAAATCAGAGAATATGTTCTTCGGAGAAGCCGTATTTGACTTAGGAAAAAGGCAGTATTAGATGAACAAAAAGAACAAGTGCGATTTTTTTCTCTTTTCTGATACGTAGACAAATAGATATTTCGAGACATTGTTGTCTATTATTACATCAAGTTTTTGATTCCTTTTGAATGTTAGCCAATTAAATTAAGAACTGAACTTGGGCATGACTGCCTTACAAGCATGCAAAATCCAGCTTGGATTAATGAAAATTTGGTGATCCCAAAGCTCAGCTAAATCTTTTTATAAATGACCTATGCTATCCAAATAATCCACTCTTTAAAATGGATGAACCGGTTCTGACATAATGGAGATTTCTTATAATAGCTATATTTTACTATGTTGTATTGAAAAAGGAATACTTAATTAATGTTTGATCGAGAAATTGAAGAAATAAGCTCCATGAGTTTAAGACTTAAAAAACGCTAACCAACCATTATGAAGGATGGTAAACAATGTCACATTGTCAAACTTGAACACTGCAATGCAATCTGAACAACTCAAGGATAAGGGGAAGAGAAAAAAGTAGACAAAACAGGACACTTGTGTTTGTGTAGGATGTGAATTTTTATCATGACTAGCCAACATGAATATGTTGCCTTTTTGTAAAGCGAGAAAGATACTTGTTTGATGATTTGTTTTGCCACTTTACAAATGTTGTGGATTTTTTGTACATGATGTGCTCTGTTTGGACAGATGACAAATTAAGAAACGTGTGAATGTTAACAACTTTTGTATAAATTATAATTCTATATATCAATTAAGTTGGCACTTTTGACTGAATTGCAACTCTTTTTTGCTTCTTTTTTTGTTTCTGTCAGAGATAAAGAGAATATATGGGGGAAAAATTGCAATTTTGGTCCCACTAGATAGATACTGTTTAATTTTGGTCCCACACATTACGGCTCAGCAATTTTGATCTCCCAGAAAGAAAAACTTTTGCACTTTTAGTCCTAACCCTATTTAAACTGTTATGTGAGGGATGAAAACCCACTTTTGAAAGGTCAAAGGTGGTTTTTCATGGTTTGAAACTCACTAGACTTTTTGAAGGGAATTATATCCTATTATGTCACAATTTGAATGCATCTCACGATAAAATGACAAGTTTTTCCACTAAATTTTGCAAAAAGATAAGCTGCCCAGTTATGAAAGATAAAAAAAAAAATGTCTCTGCAATAAAATAAGCTGCACACTTGTGATAAATAAAAAAAATAAGGGTAAATTACATCAACAGTCCCTTATGTTTGACATAATTACAAATACATTTTTATTAAATAAAAAATTATATTTACCCTCCTTGAGGTTTGTCCCATCTAACATTTAACTCCACCGATAGGTTTTCGGTGAATTTATCACATATTATACCCAAAATATCCCTAATAAAATGTTTGACTATTATTTGACCAATTTTGAGACAAAAATGCCCTTTGGACCAAATTGTAATATTTTAAAATATTAAGGGAGTTAAATGTTATGATCTCACATATTTTTTACTTAAATGTAATATTTTATTTTTTCTTTGCTAACCTAG
>NW_011628107.1:0-364 GCF_000512975.1 Sesamum indicum | reverse complement strand
CGTGCTTGAATTTTAAAACTGTTTTTTTTTTTTTTTGTATTGGTGATAAATATAGGAACGATCTTTGAATGATTTTTTTGTCGATCTTTGCAATAGTTTTAGGCATGGGTATATTTTTGTTTGGAACAGTCTTCTGTAACGGTTTTAGGAAAGGTCGGTCTTATTTAGGAGCACGTATATAAAATTATTTTAATATTGGTATTAGGAATAGTCTGTCTTAATTTGGAACACATACTTAAAACTGAAGTAGCAATGGTATTAAGAATGGTCAACCACTATATAGGAACACTTGCTTGAAATGGTTATAGCAATGGTATTTGGAATAGTCAATGCAGGTAGGAACACGTGTTTAGAACTGCTTTAG
>NW_011628106.1:129871-130852 GCF_000512975.1 Sesamum indicum | reverse complement strand
GAAGAAAAATATATCTATATATTTTAGACAATAATGTATTATTTTTAACGCAAAATTGTAAAATTAGTCCGGTAAGTATTGGGGGTGGCAAAATTTGTCTAGTAACTGCAAGAATGTCAATATTGGTCCTTTATGATTGAAATTTATAGCAATTTTGGTCCTTCCGGTCAAAAGTGATCGAAAATTATCAAATCAAATTAGGGCTTAGGGTTTTGGCGACAAATGGACATAACGTGGCAAAGAATGGTCAACTAACACAAATACCACCATATCACAGTCGGTCGCCAGAATTGTTTTTGCGACAAGTCTTTAGCCACTCGCACGATCACTAAACTAGTTGTCTAACAATGATTCTAACCCTACTGCATGCTTTTTAGTTAGAGTTCGAATGTGCCCCCAGTTGCTAATTATAGTCTTGTCCTAAAATCTAGATATATTTTCTTTCTCATCAAAATTCGCCGCCGTTTGATTTACCCACTGTTCGATACCATCACCAATCAACTACCCATCCTCCGGCAAGTTGATTGCACCTAGTGTGACGCCCCAAATATTATAATACATAATTGTACGATTAATTAATTTTCATAAAATTTAGTTAATTAGCCACTAAGTTATGGGTCATAATTGAAATATAATAAAACTTAAACAAATTCATTTGGAGTTCGTTATAATATTTGGGGACAACTTATATTAATTAAGAAAATTTAGGAGGGACGTGATGTGTATTTTGCTAAAAGTCTAATGAAAAAAAATAATAATAATATATAATAATAGTATCATGTATAACTATTAGTAAATTAGATATGCATATAATGTATATGTATATATATCTTAGTAAATAATGTACTTATTTAGTAAATAATAATATATATATATATATAAAAAGAAAAGAGAGCGAGAGAATTGAGAGTGGGAAGTGGGGGCCACCTCCCACCGCCTCACTCTCTCATTCTCTTTATTTTTCTTTGTCTTGGTACATAA
>NW_011628106.1:128094-129408 GCF_000512975.1 Sesamum indicum | reverse complement strand
AAAACGAAGATTTGTACTTCGATAGAAATGGAATATTAAAGAATTATTAGAAATTGTACGCAATAATATTTAATATTGTATTTAAAAGAAATTACGATATTCTCGATATATTAATTGTATGTGGTATAACTCATTATAGGATACGGTGGTAAGGTGGAAGGATTGACAATTAGCGATTGAGTAGATAAAAACGTTGTGAAGTTGAGGTAAGTAGTATTATCTATATATGTCCCCTTTATTTGTGGCTTTACTATTATATAAATTTGTGGTTCATGCTGACGTTGATTTATCTTGAAGTATATGAGTGATGAAATGATTTGATTGATTGACGATATTATGTACATAGAATGAGGAAATGCGTTGAAATATTATGTTTGTTGTTTGATGTGTTGTGGATGTCTGAAAATGAGAATATATGGATATACTGTTTTACGTTACTAGTTGCTTACAAGAATGGTGATATGTGAAAATGAAGGAGTGGTGGAAATTGAATTTATATTGTGGCGTGAATACCACTTGACGTGTTAAAAAGCCTATAAGGCGAAATAAAATGAAAAGAGCTTTGATGTGATATGAGAAAGAAATAAAATGAAAAGAGTTTTGATGCGATATGAAAAAGATGTGATGTGAAAAGAGCTATGATGTGAAATAAAAGAGCTACGATGCGAATTGAAAGAGCTATGATGCGAAATGAGATTAATGAGCCGACTGTCAAGGGGATTCACTTAAATTTATATAATGGTGAGATTGAGTTGACGGGAAAAACACGATATCACCTTCTGGTAAGCAAACCAGGAAAAAGAAAGTTTAACTGATTAGTTTATTGTGACATAGCTATGTGGTGTACTACAATTGATTATGTTGGAGTTAAATTGACTGTAATCCATGCATGTTGCCTACTTGTCCTGTTTGGTCTGTGTTTGAGATACATATATAGATAGGGCTGATTATTTACTTACTGAGTGGCAGGGTCTAGATGAAATATAATATTATACGTAATATGTATATACTAGAAAACTACTCACATGTGTGCATTTCATATAGGATGGAAGAGTCAAAGAAAAATACTGCTGGCCCAACTGAGTCATTAGAGTCTGTGCAGGGTCATGATTCAGGATCAGAACATCAGGGGTTAGAATCCCAAAATAGAAATGTTCCACAACCAAAAATAAATCTCTTTATGCAACAGTACCTAAAAATAATGCAGAGGATGGCTCCACGGCCACCATCACAGTCACAGGATGTAGTTATTTACAAGAATTACGAAATAATGAGGAGACAGGGGGCAAAGGTATTTGCCAGTACAACTGATCC
>NW_011628106.1:125235-128038 GCF_000512975.1 Sesamum indicum | reverse complement strand
ATCGAGTGTACTTCTGAGCAAAAGTTGAGGTATGCAGTGTCCTTACTGGAGAAAGATGCCTTAGATTGGTGGGAAACAGTCCCAGGGAGCAGGAACCGACCACCCACTTTGATGTGGAATGACTTTTTGAAAGAATTTGCTGACAAATATACTCCACCAGTCTACAGAAACCGTGAAATAGTTGAATTCTTGGAACTAAAGCAGAATGAGTTATCTGTTGCTGAATATGAACTACAATTTGTGAGATTGTCACAATATGGCCCAGAAGAAGTGAGCACCAATGAATTGAGAAGAGACAGATTTGAAAGGGGGTTGAGACTTGAGATTCGGGAGAAAATAGCAATCAAATCTCCAAGTTATGGTGTGCTGCTAGAAGCGGCACTGAGGGCAGAAGAGACATCCATTGAAAGGAGTTCAACTGAAGCTAAACGAAAGAAATTAACAGGTAACCTGAATCCTACAGTGGGACAAAGTGGTGCATTTTCTTTTAGGGGCTCTCGTCCGCAGAGAGGTTGGTTTAGAGGCAGAGGAGTAGGTCAAACTAGCAAGTCTTCTTTAGTATTTTTGAGTAGAGGCGGGCCTACTTTGGTTAGATCTGGAGCAAGACCAGGTCCAGCCAGATCGTTCAGTGGAAGATCTATTCCCTCTTGTGCTAATTGCGGTAGGAGACATATTAGTGAATGTTGGGGAGCTTAACCAATTGTATGTTATTGTTGCCATCAACCAGGACACCTGATAAGGGATTGTCCTACATGGAGGGATAATTCCAGAGGATCTCAGACTTCAGAGTTTAGCAGTGTGGGGTAAAACTCACAACGGGCAGGTACGAGCAGAGGACGAGGTAGAGGTGGTCGAGGTAGCGGGAATCTTTCCATGACGTCAACAGGACAAAGTAGTCAGTTTCAACCACAAGCTAGGGTGTATGCCTACGGCACCCGAGGTTATCACTGGCTCCTTCTCTATTTGCGATTGTAGTGCACATGTATTGATTGATCCAAGATCTACTTGTTCATTTATATCACGTAATTTTGCATCTCATGTACATGCTAAAATAGAACCATTTGGACATGATTTATATGCCTGCTGGTGGGTTTGTATTAGCGAATACAGTGGTGAGATCTTGTCCAATGGTGGTGGAGGGTGTTACTTTATATGCAAATCTGGTTGTCATAGACCTTAGGGAGTTTGATATCATTTTGGAGATGGACTGGTTAGCTAGTAATCATTCTTTAGTGGATTGTCAAGCAAAAGAGGTGATGGATGAAATTAATGGGCAGATGAAGACAGTTATAGTGGGGGAAAGAAGAGTGATACCCAAATGCTTAATTTCTGCTGTGACCGCCTTTAATCTAATTAAAGAAGGGTGTGAGGCGTATTTAGCCAGTGTGCACGATACCATGAAAGTTAGTCCGGGTGTATTAGACGTTCCAAAGGGAATTTAATTTCCTGATGCTTTTCCTGATTAATTACCTGGACTACCACCTCATCGAGAAGTAGACTTTGAAATAGATACTATTCATAGGGCGGCACCTATTTCAATTGCACCGTATAGAATGGCTCCGTCAGAATTGAAAGAATTAAAGAAGCAGTTCGAAGACCTATTGGATAAAGGGTTCATCCAACTTAGTATTTCACCATGGGGAGCACCAGTATTATTTGTAAAGAAAAAGGATGAAAGTATCAGATTATGTGTCGATTATAGACAGCTGAACCGAATCACAATCAAGAACAAGTATCTTCTGCCATGGATTGACGATCTGCTTGATCAGCTAAAGGGTGCCACTGTTTTCTCTAAAATTGATTTGAGGTCAGGATATTGGTAACTACAGATTGAGGAAAATTCGATCCCAAAGACAGCTTTCAGGACCAGGTATGGTCACTATGAATTTGTCATTATGCCATTTGGATTGACGAATGCCCCTGCAGCTTTCATGGATCTAATGAACAAGACGTTACAACCATTCCTTGATCAATTTGTGATTGTGTTTATTGATGATATTTTGATATATTCGAGTAGTCCCGAGGAACATGAACAACATTTACGGACAATTTTACAGATCCTTAGAGAAAAACAGTTGTACGGTAAATTCACCAAATGTGAGTTTTGGATGGAAAAAATTGCTTTTTTGGGGCACGTTGTTTCTAAAGAAGGGGTACAACCTGATCCAGCAAAAGTTAAGGCTATTTTAGAATGGGTACCACCTAAAAATGTGTCGGAGATCCGGAGTTTTCTAGGATTGGCTGGTTATTATAGAAGATTTGTAAAGGACTTCTCTATAATCACAAAACCTCTGACGAACTTGTTGAAGAAGAATGCACCATTTAATTGGAATGACAAATGTGCTTAGAGTTTTGAGGAGTTGAAGAAGAGACTCACTTCAGCACCTATCCTTGCTTTGCCGTCTGAGAATGGAGGATATGTGGTATTTACTGACGCTTCATGACAAGGACTTGGGTGTGTTTTGATGCAACATGGGAGAGTTATAGCTTATGCTTCGAGGCAGTTGAGGCCACATGACATAAACTATTCGACCCTTGATCTGGAGTTAGCAGCCATAGTACATGCATTGAAGATCTGGAGGCATTACTTATACGGGGAGACGTTTCAAATATTTACAGATCCCAAAAGTCTAAAGTATATCCAAACACAAAAAGAGTTGAATTTGAGACAAAGAAGGTGGATGGAGCTTTTGAAGGATTATGACTGTACCATTGACTATCATCCTGGAAAGGCGAACATTGTAGCAGATGCTTGGAGTAGAAAGACGATGGACCAACTTGCGGGTATGATCTGCTATAACAT
>NW_011628106.1:124709-125117 GCF_000512975.1 Sesamum indicum | reverse complement strand
TTACTGAGGATGAAAGCTAAGGTGCAAAAAGGAAAGAGCGATCAATTTATAATCCAAGAAGATGGTACATTGTTCAATGGAAAACGTATATGCGTGCCGAACGTAGAGGAGTTGAGAATGGAAATTATGCACGACGCGCACTACGCACTGTATGCTATGTATCCTGGTAGTACCAATATGTATCGGGATTTGAGACCTTATTACTGGTGGCCAACAATGAAGAAAAATGCGGTAGAGTTTGTAGCGAAATGTTTAATTTGTCAGCAGGTAAAAGCAGAACACCAAGCACCAGCTGGTAAACTTCATCCTTTGACTATACCTGAATGGAAGTGGGAAAACATTACTATGGAATTTGTCATTGGGTTACCATGTACGTTCAGAAGACATGATGCTATTTGAGTGATTGTA
>NW_011628106.1:123054-124302 GCF_000512975.1 Sesamum indicum | reverse complement strand
CCATATGGAAGAAATGCCGAAGTCCGATCTGTTGGGATATTGAGGGATTGAGACAGCTTGAAGGGCCGGAGTTAGTGCAAGAAACAGTGGACAAGATAAAAACAGTTAAAAAGTGTTTGAAGGCAGCACAGAATCGGCAGAAAAGTTATGTTGATAAGCATCGGAGAGATATGGAAAACCAGGTGGGGGAAAAAGTTTTTCTAAAAGTATCACCATTGAGAGGAATCTTGAGATTCTTGAAGCAGAGAAAGTTGAGTCCAAGATATACTGGGCCACATAAAATTCTGGAGGGAGTTGGACCACTAGCCTATTGGTTAGCATTACCGACAGAATTATCGCAGATACATGACGTGTTTCACGTTTCTATGCTACGGCGATACCGATACCGACAGAATTATCGCAGATACATGACGTGTTTCACGTTTCTATGCTACGGCGATACCGATCCGATCCTCGTCATATTTTGCATGAGCTAGAGATAGAGATATCAGAGGGATTGACATATGTAGAAGAGCCAACATAAATTTTGGACAGGAGTATAAAGAAATTGAGGAATAAAGAAATACCAATGGTGAAGGTCAAGTGGAGTCATCACTCTCCAAGGGAAGTCACTTGGGAAGTTGAGGAGAACATGAGAGAAAAATACCCATATTTATTTCTTGAGCCGATAAGTTAATTAAATTTCGAGGACGAAATTTTAATTAGGAGGGGAGAATTGTGACGCCCCAAATATTATAATACATAATTGTACGATTAATTGGTAAATTTTCGTGAAATTTAGATAATTAGCCACTAAATTATGGGTCATAATTGGAATATAATAAAACTTAAACGAATTCAATTGGAGTTCGTTATAATATTTGGGGACAACTTATATTAATTAAGAAAATTTAGGAGGGACGTGATGGGTATTTTGCTAAAAGTCTAATAAAAACAAATAATAATAATATATAATAATAGTATTATGTATAAATATTAGTAAATTATATATACATATATTATTATATGTATATATAGCTTAGTAAATAATGTACATATTTAGTAAATAATAATATATATATATATATAAAGAAAAGAGAGTGAGAGAATTGAGAGTGGGAAGTGGGGGCCACCTCCCACCGCCTCACTCTCTCATTCTCTTTATTTTTCTTTGTCTTGGTACATAACACACAACACACACACAAACATACACACACTTTCAGCAAGAAGAAAGAGAAAGGAACAGAGGTACGAATTATAATTATAATT
>NW_011628106.1:117665-122983 GCF_000512975.1 Sesamum indicum | reverse complement strand
AATGGTATGTTAATAAAGAGGAAAACGAAGATTTGTACTTCGATAGAAATAGAATATTAAAGAATTATTAGAAATTGTACGCAATAATATTTAATATTGTATTTAAAAGAAATTACGATATTTTTGATATATTAATTGCATGTGGTATAACTCATTATAGGATACGATGGTAAGGTGGAAGGATTGACAATTAGCGATTGAGTAGATAAAAACGTTGTGAAGTTGAGGTAAGTAAATAATTAGTATTATCTATATATGTCCGCTTTATTTGTGGCTTTACTGTTATATACATTTGTGGTTCATGCCGACGTTGATTTATCTGAAAGTATATGAGTGATGAAATGATTTGATTGATTGATGATATTGTGTACGTAGAATGAGGAAATGCGTTGAAATATTTGCCGACGTTGATTTATCTGAAAATATATGAGTGATGAAATGATTTGATTGATTGATGATATTGTGTACGTAGAATGAGGAAATGCGTTGAAATATTATGTTTGTTGTTTGATGTGTTGTGGATGTCTGAAAATGAGAATATATGGATATACTGTTTATGTTACTAGTTGCTTACAAGAATGGTGATATGTGAAAATGATGGAGTGGTGGAAATTGAATTTATATTGTGGCGTGAATACCCCTTGACGTGTTGAAAAGCCTATAAAGCGAAATGAAATGAAAAGAGCTTTGATGCGATATGAGAAAGAAATGAAATGAAAAGAGCTTTGATGCGATATGAAAAAGATGTGATGTGAAAAGAGTTATGATGCGAATTGAAAGAGCTATGATGCGAAATGAGATTGATGAGCCGGCTGTTAAGGGGATTCACTTAAATTTATATAACGGTGAGATTGAGTTGATGGGAAAAACACGATATCACCTTCTGATAAGCAAATCAGGAAAAATGAAGTTTAATTGATTATTTTATTGTGAGATAGCTATGTGGTGTACTACAATTGATTATATTGGAGTTAAATGGACTGTAATCCATGGATGTTGCCTACTTGTCCTGTTTGGGCTGTGTTTGATATACATATTATATAGGGCTGATTATTTACTTATTGAGTGGTAGGCTCATTCCTCTGTTGATATTTTCTTTGAGGAGTAGACATTGAGGTGTTTGACTGTTGAAGATTAGGTCTACGCGCTATACATTAGGTCGCTATGCTATACTCAGGCAGGTTGGGCCAGTATGCTGCTTTCTCCTTGTTGTCAGTTAGAGTACAGATCATATTTTGTTGTATACAGGGAACGTAAGCATGGAGATTACTTGTGATGTTTGACATGTATATATACAATGTTGTGGGTTGATAATACCTATTATGACGTGTTGGGATTACGTATACAAATTGATTAGATGATTATGTGCAAATGTATATATATGAACACAGGGATTACTATAACTATGACGTTTAGGGTAGATATAGCTCTTGTAGTGAAGAAGGTGCTACACCTAGGCCCATCCATTTTCGTCCACAATCTGTCCTGTTCTCTCTATTTATATTCCACCACTTCTTTTGCCGTACCCACAACTAGTTTTTTCGTCATATCTCCTCCACCAGTGATCATCTCGTAGGCAGACCAATACTCCTGTGTTCGCCTCCCCATGGTGCACGTATCCCTCCATTCAATTTCTGTCAACGACACAATCAATTGACTTCTCTTATATGTTCTAATTTAATGGCAGTTTTAGCCTTATATGTTTTAATTTAGTGGCAATTTTGGTTCTTCCAACCAAAACTACCAGTCATCAGCAACGTATGATGCCACGTGTTCAAGTTAAGACCACTTGGCAACCGAAACCCTAAACCCCAATTTGTTCGGCTAATTTTTAGATAATTTTTGCCTGAAGGACTAGGATTGCCACTAAATTACAATGTACAGGACTAAAATTGCCAGTTTAGTAGTTACCAGATTAATTTGCCACCCCCATATTTACCATATTAATTTTGTAATCTTGCCTTACTTTTAATGCTACATGATGCGTGCGAAAACAACACGGGTCCCATAAATATGGACTATCGTTCGAAATTTGGGGCAAACCGTATAAGGGCTCTGAGGAGAGAACCTGCAAAAAAGATGTTAGCACTCTAATGCCCAAGTTATTATTTCATTTGTGATAAAATAAATTCAAAATAATAAATAAATTCGAGTGAAATTGAGCTATAGTGAATGAGATTGATTAAGAATGCAAGAACAAGTAGTAGTGTGATTGAAAAATACTTGAAGAATTGCTTAGAGAGTGAGAGAACAGCCCCCCGTCTGGAGGGACTAAACTTGTGTTTATTAGGGGTTTGCTCCCTTTGAAGTGGGTCTAATTTGTTCTAAGAAATTCGCGTAGGTTGGTTGGATAAGGGATAAACCCTCCTTATTTGCAAGTGAATGTGTTTTGCAGGAGTCTCCTTCACCTAGGGAGAAACCACATCTGCCAGGTGTCTTTCCTGTAAGGGAGTCCCTTCTTGCTCACTTGGTCCTCCTTGAGCTGATATGATTCAAGGTTGCTGCTAATGTTTAGGTTAGCTTAGGGCCTTGTTGGAGTGTGGGCTGCCAAATGTATATTTAAGCCGAAAATCATATTGGGCCTTAATTATGGTCTAGGCCATGGGAGGTCTTAGGTCTCACCTTCCTTCTTCCTGGGCTCCTTGTGCTATCTGGACTTGTCTGGTTAATCTGTGTGCTTGGGCTATCCTAAGCACCCATATCATTTTTGGCTGGGTGTCCCAACACACATATCACTAATATTTATATATTTGACACAATTATTTATATTTATATATATATATATAAATTTCAGATAACAATCCTCAACTTCATCCGTGGAGATCAAAGAGTTAAATTTATCAATAAGATAGAAGACGTATCAGATTATCTTTCGTACGATCCACACAGGTAACAACCAAGTGCATTGGAGTTTTAATTTCTTGTCATTTTTAACTCATAACGCTAAATTTTTGATGGGGCTAATTGTTTCAATGAACTACGTCGTACAAAACTCATAGGCCTTAAAAACATGGACATTATAAAGAAAATAAACCGTCACCTACAAAATCAGTTTATGGGATTGGCGGTGAGAAAAGGAGGATGCCTTCAGAAAGATAAATGCATGGAAGCTTCGGACGATGGGATTATCACTGTGGCTATGGAGATATTAGACTGTCGGCGAGCACCTCTTGGACTTGCTCGAAATCAGTTTGGGAATTATGTTATTCAAGCAGTATTGAAGAAGACTAAGGTTGATTCTTGTATCCATTCCAAGCTCATAAAATATACATATACACCAGCAAAATCTTCTAAGGTTGCAGGAACAAATATGTTTGTTTATGTGGTTTTAAGAGCGTGGTTTCCATAGTCTTTTTATGGGATTGGCGGTGAGAAAAGGAGGATGCCTTCAGAAAGAGAAATGCATGGAAGCTTCGGACGATGGGATTATCACTGTGGCTATGGAGATATTAGACTGTCGGCGAGCACCTCTTGGACTTGCTCGAAATCAGTTTGGGAATTATGTTATTCAAGCAGTATTGAAGAAGACTAAGGTTGATTCTTGTATCCATTCCAAGCTCATAAAATATACATATACACCAGCAAAATCTTCTAACGTTGCAGGAACCAATATGTTTCGTTTATGTGGTTTTATGAGTGTGGAGACTTGTTGGAGACTTGTTGTAGAGCATCACGTGGTCGAACGGCATGGCGGAATAAGATCAACTCAAGATGCATATATAAGTTATCAGTCTATTTTATATGGATGGAGTGCTATCTTTTTGTAGAAATTTTTACCAAATAGAACAACAGATTTAAGTACACAAAATGGATAAATATAAGTGCCAACTTCATTGATATTTAGAACTAGAATTCCCACAAACGTTTTCTAGTTTGACTTCTGCCAAAGTAGAGCACATCATATACATAAATCCACAATGTTTGGAATATGGTTAAACAAATCACAAAACAAGCAGCTTTCATGCTTTACAAAATGTCGGAGCCAACACATTCATGTTGGCGGCTTTTCAAGACGAAAATTCACATCCTATGCCAAAAGAAATGACCTATTTGATAACTTAAAAGAAGCTAGTCAACCTTCTACTTTATATTCGTGTCCTATTATAAATTATAGTACATATTCGTAAATATAACTTTCTAATATTTCTATTAATTTTCGTCAATTGCTCACCATTATAGTTATTAATTAAATTTCAGCACACATAATTAAGTATTTGGTTAATAAAGCCGATGAAATTGAGTAAATCAATTATAACAATGATTAAATCTAATAAATCAAGCAAATACGATAATTTATCACTTACTAATATATAAATAATTAAAGTCATAAAAATTTTCGATTAAATACTAATTCGAATAGTATGAATTTCATTTAATAAATGTATTAATTAATAAAATAATATATTAATCAATAAATTAAAACTAAATTTCTTACCTTAGTCTCGTCTTTCGGAGATAGTGTGTGTATTTGTGTAAATATTGGGATATATATATATATATATGAGATTAAATGCAATTTTGGTCCTCTAATTATAGTCAAATCCTATTTTAGTCCTTTAACTTGTTAGCGTTTGGATTTGGTCCTCTATGTATTTTAATTGCTCAATTTTGAGACTTTTTTCGCCGAAAAAATATCCAGTCCGCGGAACGGTGGCCGTGAACTCCAAATTCTTGGATCTCCGCACCACGTTGAAGAAAATGGCTGGGACTTGTCTTGTTAGAGTAGCAAGGAAGAGGCAAGTCGAACTGTTGTGGTCTGCGACCGCCGTACGTATGAATCGCGGCCAATCGACGCGAAGAGGCTGCGGCGGTAAAGGTGAAAGCCTAGTCTTTATGGTGATCGAAACATTAAATTGATTGAGGGATTTTGTTCATCTTAAGCTGGGGAGTTGAACGGTATGTTGGAATTTTGTGGCCCAAAACCCATACCCACTCAGTGGCTCAATCAACCGAAACAAAGCCCACTTGGAGGACCTTTAACCTGGTCCGACCCACTACTCTGACCTGACCCAGGTTACCTCATATTTATACCTAACCCCAAGCAAAATCTATCATTTCTCTCCCTCTTTTCTTCTATCTTCCACCGTCTGCTCTCTCTTTCACTCACTGATATCTCTAATGGCTATCTCTTCTCCTTTTAGCCACCGGTGATTATGGTGGCTTTCCAAAGCCAAGCCAATGGCTTTTGGAAAGCCACCCAAAACTTCCCCTCTTATCTCTGTCCAATATACTATAAAAGGAGTCCTCGTTTGCTTTGTGAAATACAGTGACATTTGTTTTCTTCTCCTAATCCCTGAGTTCTAAGTGAACGTGAGTAG
>NW_011628106.1:112474-117477 GCF_000512975.1 Sesamum indicum | reverse complement strand
ATATTCATTAGATCAATAATTTATTCTTGGTCTATATTTTATAAAGAATTTCGTACTCCAAATCCTCTTTAATAGTTTATTAGGTCCTTTGTGGAAAGAGATATCAGTGAGGGATTATACATTACAGTGGTATCAAAGCTTGCGTTATGATCCATGCTGCACCTTGGTGGTGCTAATCCTTAATCCTCTCCTCTCTTATTATCTCTGAAATTTTTGTACTGGAATTTACCACTGTTATCATCTGTTGATTTATTATTTCTGCAACTTTTTCTCGCAGTTATAATCCCCATTATATCCCTCTTGGCTGGAGCATTAAGGTTGTCGGGTATTTGGAAGGGACTAAGGCTGGATAATCCTCGGACTCATTATCTCTGATTCTTATACTCTGTTGCGATAAATCTGTGTGATTGGTATTTTATCTCTGTTCTCATTTTGCCTGATCTGTTCATGTTTCGTGATATTCTGAAATCTGTTAATATCTTTGTGATATATCTTTATAATCTATCTATTGTTCTTGTTGATTTCTTGATCGTGTGATATTTTCTAAAACCTGATCTGTTTCTGTAAATCTGTTTTTTAAATCTGTGTGATATTTTGTGGACTTTCTGAAGCACTCATTTTGTGATTAAAAACCTTAAAATCAGTTTTTTTTAATTTTTTCTTGAAACCCGAAAGTTTTTCTTTTAAACCACTATGGTCGGTTATCCTAAAGTGATTTTTCTATATAGGCAAGAAAAGTTGAAAGGAATCCTTATTCAACAAAACGTCTTTAAAGCCATTGATGGCAAATATTTGGAAAATATTTCAGAAGAAAAGAAACAAGAAAATGGTGAATTTGCCTATTCCTCTGTTATTCTAAACTTGTCTCACACTGTTTTATGAAAAGTTGGTAAACAACATTCTTCAAAAGATTTATGGTATAAACTGGAAGAGCTTTATACCGAAACCTCTCTACCTAGTAAGTTGTTTTTGTTAGAAAAAGTTTTTAGGTATAAACTAGATTTGTCTAAAAACATTGATGAAAACCTTGATGATTTTACTAAACTGATCCAGGACATTAAACTCACAGGTGATAAAAATATTGATGAGTATTCTCCCATTTTTTTGCTTAATGCTATACTTGAAACATACTCTGATGTGAAAGCTGCTATTAAATACGGTAAGGATAGTGTTAACATTGAAACTGTTGTTAATGGATTAAAGAGTAAGGAAATGGACCTTAAGGCTATAAACCTAACCAAAACCAACATGAGGTTAATTCTGTCAGAGGAAGGACTAAGTTTAGAAATTTAAACTCTGGATGGGGTAAGGGCATTATGAAAATTATGAAAGGTTCTTTGATTGTTTTTAAAGCTAAACGAAAATGAAACCTTTACATGTGCACTGTTATGTATGATAATATTGCTGCCTCTGTCTCTAAATGTGATAAAACTACTTTATGGCATAAAAGGCTTGGACATATTAGTCTAAAAGGACTTGAGTTTTTAAATAAAGATGGGATATTGAATGACAAGATTGATAAATTGGAATTTTGTGACGAATGTGTTATGGGTAAGCATCACAGAGTACAATTTCCTGCATCCCCATCCCCAAATCCATCTATATCTACATGTATTTTAGATTATGTTCATGCTGATGTTTGGGCTCCATCAAATGTGCCTACTCATGGTGGAAATCATTATTTTCTATCAATCATTGATAACTTTTTTGGTAAAGTGTTTGTTTTCTTAATAAAGCATAAGTCAGAAGTTTTTGAAAAGTTTGAAAAGTGGAAAATCCTTGTTGAAAACCAAACTGGTAAGAAGTTGAAATCCCTTAGAACCGATAATGGTCTTGAGTTCTACAACCAAAACTTTCTAATATGTGTGATAAGTTTGGGATAAAAAGACATAAAACAAATTATCTGGTAAACTCCTGTATCTTTGTGGAATGAAAAATTACCTAATTTATCTTCATTACGTGTGTTTGGATGTTCTATTTTTGTTCACCAAAACTCTGATAAACTTGAACCTAGTTCCCTAAAATGTGTTTTAATTGTTTATCCTGAAGGGGTAAAAGGTTATAGGTTGTGGGTAGGAGTCAACCGGGGTTCAAAGTCCTAATTAGCAGAGACGTTACATTTAATGAGAAATTGTTTATCCTGAAGGGGTAAAAGGTTATAGGTTGTGGGTAGGAGTCAACCGGGGTTCAAAGTCCTAATTAGCAGAGACGTTACATTTAATGAGAATGAGATGCCTTGTTTAGAAAAGACTCGGCCCATAGAATCCACCTTGAACAAAGTAGATCTAGAGGATAACGAAGAAGCGGAGGAATTAGTGGAACAAAAAGCAGAAAATATTGAAAATATAGAAACAACAAATCCCTTAGAAAACTACCAACTTGGCAGAGATAGGAATAGAAGACAAACTAGGATACCTTCTAAGCTTAGGGATTTTCACACAAGCCTTAATACTGAATTAGTTGAACACTCTAGTGTTAATGAGGCTATGCAATCTGAAAAATGGCTAAGTGCTATGAAAGAGAAAATGAAATCCCTAAAGATAACAGAACTTGGGTCCTAGTTCCTAAGCCAAAAAATGCCTCAATCGTTGATTGCAAGTGGATTTTCAAGATAAAATAGGAAAATCCTATAAAATTTAAGGCAAGATTAGTGGCTAAGGGATTCACACAAAAAGAAGGCATAAACTACAATAAAATTTTCTCTCCAGTTGTTAAGTACACTACTGTTCGCATCATACTTGCTCTCACTGCACACTACGACTGGGAATTGAAGCAAATGGATGTTAAAACTGCATTTTGTCATCGTGATTTGGATGAGAACATTTATCTGTGTCAACCCATTGGTGTTACTAATATGTCTAAACCTGACTATGTGTGTTTATTGAAAAAATCCTTTTATGGACTGAAACAATCTTCTCGACAATGGAACAAAAAATTCGACTTATTTATGCAGTCCTTAAATTTCATAAGGAGTCATTATGCTCATTGTCTTTATTTCAAGAATGTGGATAACTCTCCTATTTTTCTTGTATTATATGTTGATGACATGTTGATTGCTAGTTCTAATTCACAACATATAAAAGTTTTACAAAAGGATTTATGCAAAGCTTATGAAATGAAAGATCTTGGCAATGCCAAACAAATTCTTGGAATATATATTTTTAGGGATAGGAAAAACTCTTCCATTCTTCTAAATCAAAAAATCGTATATTTTCTCTATTCTTAAAAAGTTTTCCATGGAAAATGCAAAACCCACTTCTGTGCCCTTGTCTGCTCACTTTCAGTTATGTAAAGATCAATGTCCTAAAATGAAAAATGATAAACAAAAGATAGAAAAGGTTCCTTATTCAAATGTGATTGGGTCTATTATGCTTCTTATGGTATGCACAAGACCTGATGTCTAACCCCGGTCCCCCTCACTGAGAAGCTTTGAAATGGTTGCTTAGATATTTGCGTTGCTTTAATAATATTGGCATTACTTTCTCTAAATATTCTGAACACACTCAACTTGTTGGTTACGTCGACTCCAATTATGCAAACAATAGAGATAGTCGTAAATCCACCACATCTTATGTGTTTACTCTTTGTGGCTCATGCATTAGTTGAAAATCTCAACTCCAACAAATTGTTGCGTTATATACAACTGAACGTTGCTACCACTGAAGCTTTCAAAGAAGCCATATGGCTAGATGGTTTTATAAAAGATATTGATTTTTCAAAAGAAAAACTTGTGGTAATTCTGATAACCAATCCTCCATTCAATTATGCAAGAACCCCGTTTTTCATGATAGAACGAAGCATATAGACGTTAGGTACCATTTCATTCCAGACATCATGGGAAAGGATGTGATAAAACTGGAAAAGATCAGTTCTGACGAGAATCCTGCAGATATGGGCACTAAGTCTTTGCCCATAGGAAAGTTCAGTAAGTGTTTAAAGATTCTCAGTATATTTTCTAACTAACCAAATTCCTTTTTCAAAATTTTTCTGTCTGTAGGTACATCAACAGAGTATTTTATGGCGATGACGAAATGACCAGATCCAAAATTAAACTCCGGACCTACCCCTTGGATATTTGGCCCAAGGTGGGGTATGTTGGAATTTTGTGGCCCAAAACCCAAACCCACTCGGTTGCCCAATCAACCGAAACAAATCCCACATGGAGGCCCTTTGACCCGGTCCGACCCACTACTCTAACCCGACCCAGGTTACCTCATTTTTATACCCAACCCTAACCTAAATCTATCATTTCTCTCCCTCTCTTCTTCTATCTTCTGCCATCTGCTCTCTCTCTTTCACTCACTGATATCTCTAATGGCTATCTCTTCTCCTTTTAGCCACCGGGAATTATGGTGGCTTTCCAAAGCCAAGCCAATGGCTTTTGTAAAGCCACCCAAAACTTCCCCTCTTATCTCTGTCCAATATAATATAAAAGGAGTCCTCGTCTCCTTTATGAAATACACTGAAATTTGTATAGTTGGCTAATAAATGTATGAATAATTAAATCGAATAGTATGAATTTCATTTAATAAATGTATTAATTAATAAAATAATATAATAATATATATTAATCAATAAATTAAAATTAAATTTCTTACCTTAGTCTCGTCTTTCGGAGATATGTGTGTGTTTGTGTAAATATTGGGATATATATGTGTGTATGGTGATTTCATAAATATAATGCCTTGTTTATATATATATATATATATATATTTATATATATGCCTTTAAGTAATTTAGGGGGATTGCATTATAAGGAAATCCAATTTCGAAGATGGTAATTTAGGATATTAAATTACAATTTTTGAATAATACAAGGATTTTGGCTATCGAAGTTCCTAAAAATGTTCAAAAAATAATAATTTAACATTACAAATAACTTAATAAATTAAGAAATCAAATTAAAAATATGCTATATTTTACATTTTGAGAAGTTAATGAAGAACATTAACAATATCGTGATAAATTTTAAAATTTCATAGTAAATTGTAATTCGCATAATT
>NW_011628106.1:102595-111913 GCF_000512975.1 Sesamum indicum | reverse complement strand
GTAGGGACATTGATCCTTAGGTCCTTAAGGAGACTGTGAATCCACACCAATTCACAAGTAGTTGAAGCCATGCTTCTATACTCAACTTTTGCTGAGGATCTTGACACTGTCGTATGCTTCTTTGTTTTCCAAGACACTAAGCTTCTTCCCAAGAATATGCAGTACCTGTTAGTGATCTTCTAGTCTCTTTGCAGGTGGCCCAATCTGAATCACAGAAGGCTTCCAAGTCAAAACTGTCTGTAGAGTTGAAATGCAAACCTCTGTTGACTGTCCCCTTCAAGTATCTCACTAAATGCAATGCTGCATCCCAATGATCCTTGCAAGGTTGTTGCATATATTGACTTAACTGTTGAGTAGCATGACATATATCTGGTCTTGTAAAGCCCAGATACAACACTAACCAACAGTCTTCTGCAGGTTTCGGTTTTTGAAGTTGTTCTCTTGATCCTGCTCTTGAGTCCAGTTCAACTGGAAGTGTTGTGTTAGTGGCTTTGGATTGTGTCATACCTGTATCAGTTAGGATGTCCTTGACATACTTACTTTGTGTAATGATCATCCCTGTTTCAGACCTGCAAATTTCAAGACCAAGGAAGAATCTGGCTTTTCCCAAATTCTTAATAGTGAAAAGTTTATGTAATTTAATTTTAAACTATGTAATTGTTTTCTCACATGGCCCTGCAAGACGAACATCATCCACGTATACAAGTAGACAAAAAAATCCAATTTCTGTAGTTATAGTAAACAAACAGTGATCAACTTTTAGTGAATTCCAGGTTCCATTCCCTGGGTGCCTATTTGAGGCCATAACAGGACCTCTTAAGCTTGCATAGATGTCCCTTAGGAACCTTGTATCCCTGAGGAGGATGCATATAAATTTCCTCCTCTATATAAGCATGCAAAAAAGCATTGTTAATATCTAACTGATGCAAAAACCAATGCTGTTTACAAGCAACTGCCAATAAGATACTAATAGTGACAGCCTTTGCTACTAGAGAGAAAATGTCCATGTAATGTACCCCTTCAATTTGATTGTACCACTTGGCAACAAGTCTTGCCTTATACCTCTGTGTACTACCATCAGATTTCAGTTTCAATTTGTAAATCCACTTGCTGCCTACGGCCCTTTTTCCTTTAGGGAGTTCAGTGACACTCCAAGTTTCATTATCTTCTAAAGCTCCACACCACACCGGAATATGAGATCCCCTAATTCAATTTGCTAGAAAAGAATAAGGGAGAAAAGATCACACCAAGTGTGTAGAAGAAGGGAGCGGCCGATTTGGAGATCTAGGGTAGGAAATTAATCTTTGTGTTGTGTTAGCTTATTAGTTATTCAAAATAACTAATATATATACCTTGTATGAATGTACCAAAATGTGTCAAGGTTCATTCTACAATCCAAAAGGTATTATATTTTTTATTCCAAATAAAGAATGGCTAACATAGCAGTTTCCAAAAGTGATAATTATTAGTCCGATTTTATTAAGATAAAAATACAAGGCCCAACTAATTTTATTTAAATCCAATTTAATTAAAATCTACCTAATTAAGTTCATCATATATTCAACCCAATTAAATACATAAGCCCAATAAGCCTTTATTAATTAAAAAGTCTAACTTATTAAATAATAAGGGCAAGCCTAATATAAATGAATCCTATTAATTTATTCTTTGGCTACATCTAATGGATCTCTCTTATTTGTAAGTAATCCAATTAGTTATTGAATTAATTCTTAATTAATTCCTCGTTCCTTCTCGGTGATTTGTGTGTAACTCTTTAGGTTCATCTTTCAGCTAAGCTTGGCTAGTGTCAAACACTATTATTAATTACATATAATTTAATTAATAATTCTCGATCAACCATTGATCAAGAAAGCCCGTCACCATGGGTGGCCGTCTAGCAACAGTCCATGGCATTAGAGATTAGGCGAATATCCATGTGTAACTTCTATACTCTCGAGTCCACATGGGTGTGGTCCTTCTGTCTACCCTCTCCCATCATTAGTCTAGGACATGGAATTAGATGTATGCTCCCATTCTTGACTATGTGTTTATACTTAATACTTGAGATCGTGTTGAGCGAAATTGCTCAACATAGGAACCCTTTTTACTATTCGACCAATGAGTGTGGCCACAGGTTTATAGAGCGTGAACACATCTCCAAGTGCATAGACGATATCTCTGTCATATACTAACAAAGGACAGATCCTTTTCTTAGAATTCGCCGTCCTCGCTACATACTCCAACTGCACTGGTTAAGACTTATGATGATCGCGTCTGATGATCGTGTCTGTGACATAGTCACCTATCGCACAGACCCAAGATATAGTCATCCTATGCACGTGACTGCCGTGATTCCACAAGTTTGAGGACTACTCCTGCACTATCGGAGCCAAAATTCGAGTCATACTGGCCAAACCTCTAAGACTATGAAAGTAGACCTATGGTCCCAAAAGTTTTCCAGAATTTCAGCAGTATTTGGTTTGTTATTCATATCTTCTTGCTTATCTCAAATAATCAACCGCTAATGCTAAAAACTTGGCCCAACATTCTTCCGAAATAAATTAAGACCCCATGAATTCATACCTTAGATTGACCACCTTGCTTCCGGGTATTCCAAGTCCTCGATTTTATGGACTTTTTCCCCTCAGACTACCGTAGTAGATGATTCATAGGTACTTGGCTCCTTTAGTAACAAAACAGCACACCTATTTCATTTCCTAGCTTAGGGAGTAAAATGACTCCAATGTACGCACTTAATAGAATCTTGGACAAACAAGTAAAACAGAGCCTTACTTTATTGAAGAAATATAAAAAATATTATATAGATATTATTCCTCCGTTGGAGGAGACAATTGTTTAGCCTCATGGTGTAGAGGACTTGACTCGTTGGGGAAACCCCCATGAGCACTGCTGCCCATCTGTAATCATTGGTGTCTTATAGACTACCAGTTCATCCTCGTCCTGCGGTATTGCAAGCTTTGGCAGGTTACTGCAAACCTGTTTCAGCTCACAAACCACTTTTGTGTGGATTTCTTTCCATTTCCACTTTGAACTCTCTGTTTCATTCAAAAGTGGTCGAAAATCCTTTCTGTATCTTGCAATATCCTTAATGAAGATACCTGCAAAATTAACAACTCCCAAGAAGCTTTGCAAATGCTTCTTGTTTTTGAGCACGTCTGGAAAATTATGGATTTTCTACACATTATGCTCCTGTAACTCAATCCTTGTTTCATCAATAAGAATTCCTAAAAATTCAATTTTATTGACAGCTATAGTGGCTTTTTTTTTCAGAAAGTACTAAACCTTCTTTTTGACATGAATCGAAAAATATTTCAAGATGTTTAATATGTTCTTTCATATTTTTGGATGCAATTAGTATGTCGTCAATATAAACAAACATGAACTCAAAATAATCATTAAAAAGATTATCCATTTTTCTTTAAAATATATGGGGTGCATTAGCTAAACCCATTAGAAGCACATTCCAGATATATTGTCCCTGTAGTGTGGAGAATGCAGTAAATCTCTTTGATTCATTCTCCATCTTAATCTGATAAAAACCAGATTTGCAATCGAATTTAGAAAACACTTTTGCCCCTTTAATGCAATCAATTAAGTGTTCTCTACTACGAATGTAATAACTATCAAACTCGAATATCTTATTAATGCCTTGATAGTTAATAACCAACCTGGGTTTACCTCTCTTAATCTCACCATGGTTTCTCACTAGAAATCCAGAGCTACTGTAGGTAGACACTCCAAGTTCAATGAGTCCAAGACTGATATGCTCTTTGATTATTATCTGCATACCCTTCTTATCCTCCATGTTCATCTGGATAGGTTGTATTGAACATACTCGTATTTGCATTCATCTTTAACTTTCAGAGTAGCTTCGATCTTATTCCTATCCCATCAAGCCGAAGGATTTTCACTGAAGTTACTAGATGAGCCTCTTAACATTCTCAAGAGAAAGCCTGCTTTCTTCGCTGATGTCTAGCGATTTTATTTCCAGTACTGCTTCTTTAAGGTTCAGAATTTCCTCGTCGGATTCCTTATAGAAGTTATCGTTGTCTATGAGTCGTTGCTGCTTGAAAGACAAAAGGACCTTACCAAATTTCTTCTTATCCAGCATTTGTGGATGAGTTAATCTGGCATCAAAATCACCACGTTTGCTGCAACAATTTATTGGCATTATCCTGTTAAGTGCCTTTTCTCTTTGCAACACCTGTATCTCATTACCACAGTTAGTAGTAAAGATTAGCAGATTCCTCTGGTTATCTTGCATATATCTTGGAAATATTTGAATAAAATTATTACCTAGCAAGATATCAGCACCTGTATCATGAAAGTAAATAAGAGGTGTTTTTATCCTAAACCAGGGTGATTCGAATGCTCCTCCGATCATAATCTTGGCTTTTCGTATTCCTTTATTGAGTATTAGGATTTTTTGTGAAAAATCACTTCCTGCAATAACGGGTAAGATTTTCCTTGCTTTAGATTTTGCCGTGCAAATTCCTGATCCTGAATCAATATAAGCTGCAAAATACTTTGTCTTATATTGATCATACAACATACCTACAGATATGTATATAGAAAAGGGACTCGTCATTTAATCCTTATGGTAACACCATCAAGACTGAATTCCATTCCGTTACCTTTTCTTCCCCATGGTTTATGATATTCGAGGAAACTTAACCCCAAAGTCATACTCCCATTTTCTCGTCCTGCAACACCTGTGGCTAAAATTTCATGGCCTGCTATTTCTAGCATGCCTTCATATTTTCCAACAATAAGTTGCTGCAAATGATATAAGTCATCACAGGGGAAAAAAATTTCTTTCTTAGTGATGTCAAATATAACTTGTATTTCTTTCCATCCTTTAGGGCATCTAAGTTTTACGTTATCTACCCTAATCTCTTGAGCAGTTAAAACTTTTAATAATTCTTTCTCCTTACCTCTGTAGCCTGTAATCCTATCTTCCGAAAAGGACAACTGACTACTAAACTCAGTTCTAGAGTTTAATGTTCGATCTAAAACTGGGTGATCTTTTTTGATAATATCGACACCACCTATTTTAGGTATCCTAATAGGATTTGGTGTCATTATCTTGGCTAATTCCTTGAAAATTTTAGGAATCTCAATATACTACTTCCTAAGGAACAAATCTGAATGATGAGTATTGGAAAGGGCATAAGCTATTCTATAAGTTATAGAATATGGTCTGTTACCTTCTTTCATTAGATCTTTTCTATTAAAATCTTGATGAAGGGTTAAGACTCTATTGAAATCTTAGTTTGCTAAGATGTATGCAATCCTAGGATGAATATCAAACATCAATTTTCCTGCATACAAATTACCTATCATTGTTCCAAGACAACCATCTCTTAAGTTAATGATTATTCTATCCATTATCGATAAATGCATTTTTGAATCCATTCCTTCCTTAAAAGTTGCTTTTATTACTACTTCAATATTTTCTATGTGGATCCACTTGATAGTAACATCTAGTTCTTCTCTAAGCATACTTAATTCTTCAAGAATTTCTTCTTTAGGAGTTAATTGTATTTCCATCACATTAGTAGTAAGTTCCATAGGTATAGCGAACTCACCTGAACTTACTTTGCAGATTATGTGATGCTTCCTTTGGTTTAGTCCTATCTGGTTCAGGACTTTCCCAATGCCTCCAATCCTAAATCCATTGTATGGGCTGAGGTTGGAATCCTGTCGCATGATTCTTTCCATGGTTTTGTTTGAAGGAGTTAATTGTATTTCCATCACATTACTAGTAAGTTCCATAGGTATAGCGAACTCACCTGAACTTACTTTGCAGATTATGTGATGCTTCCTTTGGTTTAGTCCTATCTGGTTCAGGACTTTCCCAATGCCTCCAATCCTAAATTCATTGTATGGGCTGAGGTTGGAATCCTGTCGCATGATTCTTTCCATGGTTTTGTTTGACACCGTCATCCGGGAAAAGAATCCTAATAGGCTTTCGGAAGTTTGTAGCTGATCTTCCATGATTCTGACTTGTTGAAGATTCATCCGAATCAGTCTCTATTTCCTCCTCATAGACGCTTTCATCTGAAGGAAGATCTTCGAATTGGTAGATGTCCCAATGCCTCCAATCCTAAATTCATTGTATGGGCTGAGGTTGGAATCCTGTCGCATGATTCTTTCCATGGTTTTGTTTGACACCGTCATCCGGGAAAAGAATCCTAATAGGCTTTCGGAAGTTTGTAGCTGATCTTCCATGATTCTGACTTGTTGAAGATTCATCCGAATCAGTCTCTATTTCCTCCTCATAGACGCTTTCATCTGAAGGAAGATCTTCGAATTGGTAGATGGGTACCAATTCGTCATAGTAAACTGCATCCAGGATATCATATGCGGCTTCAAATTTTCTCAATTCCACATTTCTGCGAGTAGTCAAGAGATATATGTCCTTTTGCTCCGCAAGTCCAGCAATTGCAGTATTTGAAAATTTCATTGGTTCGGGTATGGGCCCGTCTGAAAGCTCTTCTTGTAGGGGTTCTTCCGGTGGATCTTGCATCTGTTCGTCTAGATCCTTGGGATGAAGCCCTTGTTAGTCCTGTTCTCTGTCCAGATTTGTATGTTCTGGCTTTGGACTTCTTTTGGAACTCTTGGGGTAGGAGTCACTATTTCGCTTCTTTCTTTTCCTCGGCTTGCTTGATTCTCCTATAATAGTCGCAAAATTATTATTTCACAACGGATAGGAGTTATTTGGATTTTACCTCTCAGTCTTTTCATATTCTTCTAGATGGATGCTTGATAACACCAATCCTTCGGTTTGTCTTTAAGAAAAGACATTTTTCACGCCACTGAATCTAGTTGTCCTTGAGATACTTTGTATAAGTGAATCAGCATTTTCCTCCATGGACTTCATATCTTTGCGAAGAACATTGGAGCTGCTACTTCCGTTGCTACTCCACTCTGGAAGAAATACTTACAAAACTAATAGATGTATTCATCTACTGCGCAAATACTCCTATGTTCAAGGCTGAAGAGAGCTTGTGCATATTCTCTATCCTTTTCTGCTCTACTTCCTTTGAAGTATCCATCTCCGATGAAGTGCATCTTGATAAGCCTTCCTAGCCGGTCTCGTATCGCGCCTTTCGAATCTCCGGCGTGGATGCTGGCTTCTTGGTTATTATCCCATCCGATCTTCACAGATTCCTCCAAGCTCAACTCCGCAAGCTTTATGAAGTTTTATTTGTCGAGCTGTAGGGTAGTTGCTGCTATCTTAATTGCTGCAACCCATTCGTCTATCAATTCCTTGGTATTTCAGAAATCGATAATATCCAGGTTCAGTATAGCGCCATATGGATGTAAGGGCTTGAGCATGGTTCTTGCCCATGGTGTAGTCTCCGGCACACTTCTCGGATTTCTCCCTGGATTTTCCTTTAATCTGGTTCCCACAAATGTTGGAGTGGCATTAGTGTGGAAATCTGCACTTTCTCTCATCGGTTGATCCTGGGAGGATCATTAGAACATGTACTTCCGTCCGGCAGTAGTAGTGCTGGAGTGATCTCATTTGTTTGGATATTGACTAAATCCACGATCTCGAGTTGGGAAAAGGATTCCGTCAATTCTTGTAAATCTGAAAGATCTGCTTCGTTACCTCCATTATTTTATAGATCTGATAGATGTGATGATCAGATCTTCTCTCGTCTTTGGCTTCGGAACCCCCGTGGCCTTTCCCTTCTGGTGTAGAAGAGGTACTGTTCCAAGGGCGTCCCGAATTCGCTCTTGTCTGGATCTGGATGTCTTAGGGCTCTGCCCTTGATTTATTTTTAGATCTGTAATTTCTGCTTTCAAGTCTGTAAGATCCTTAGGTAGATCGGCAAGGACCTTAAGGATCTCCTCAACCTTTTGGCTCAAAAATTCTATTTTCATAGGTATATGGATTAACATATGTCTATAGTCTTGAACTGTCTATTGTATCTCCCTCAGATCTTGGGAGATTTTCGATGTATCCGGCTCGAGTTCCTTCCAATCAGTCATAATTTTTAGAACTGAAATTATGTAGGAATTTACCCATTCTGCTTCTCTTGGCTGGGATTCTACCATGGACTTCAGTAGAGTGTAAACGTCTTACTGCATTCCCTAGTAGTACTTATCGAACCTCAAAATTTCTCAGCCATTCTTGTTCTTCTTCCAGTGTGAGAAGTTTTAGATCAATCCTCTTGGGACCGTTGTCACTCTTGTCAAGAATTTCCATGAGAAATTCTCTTCTTTGTATTTCCAGAATCTAGAAATATTCCCTATTTTCAGAATAACTCGAACTTTCTTTCGGTTTCATTTTCTCTTGAAGAGCCTCCTCCATTAGTGGATAAAGAATATCAAAATGTAATAAACCTAGGCTCTGATACCATTTTTCACGGCTAGGGATTAGCACCCAATTAGAGGGGAAAAAAGACTAAATGTGCAAAATTTTATAAAATCCATGGGACGAAAATCATTGACCAGGGGGCAGTGTGATAATTTATTCATAACACATGGGTAGTTTTTGATATTAATATTTTTATATGGGGGTTTTTGATATTTTCATATATCACAGGGGGTCAAAATGAATTTGACACTCAAAAGAAATGCAAACATATATGTAATGAACATAATAAATGAAATGCCAATAGAGAATACTTATTTTATTCACTGAAAAGCATTACGTAGAATCCAATTATTATCAGAATGGATTACAAGTATGCCAATCCATATTACTGGATAATAAAATTTAGGTAATTTGATCTCAGAGTAATTTTATTAACTCAAAGTAATATATCAAACATCAAAATTTTAAATTTATATGACACAATTAATTAATTTATGTACATAATAAGTAATATTAGTATACACTTTAGTGACATAAAAAAAAATAAAAGAACGTTTATGTTTTTATAATAAACTAGAAATTTTCATGTTTCTTCTTGATGTAACAAATTAATTCACATAGTAAACATTTGACGAATCAACAAAAACACTTGAAGGAAACACAAAATATTTCTTTTAGAGTGTTCAATTTGAGATCTTTTAATGCTAAATTAGGCTGGTTGGACATGCATTTAAAGAAATATGGTACTCAGTTAAAGAAACATTACTTATAGTTCAAAAGCAAGGGGTGTATAGCAATTTACCCCCTGCGATATTAAAAATGAGCATATTATCCCCTATGAAAAAAATATAGTAATTAATCCTCCTGTATTTCTTAAAATGGAGCAATTCACCTCCTTATACAAGGAGGTAAATTGTTTGATTTTAAAATAATAGGGGGTAAAAATCGCTATTTATTTTTTCATAAGG
>NW_011628106.1:99443-102515 GCF_000512975.1 Sesamum indicum | reverse complement strand
AAAAGCAAGTATATAGCTTCTACCGTTTTGGTGGGAATAATAGTTGTAAAAAGGTTGTAAGTTAAGCTGTTCAAAGTTGAAAGTATTTGAAGCAAAATTTAAAAGTGAAGAAAAAAAACCCGGTTGAAATTGTATTTTTTGGATAAATAACTCTACGCTTATATTTTTTTCAAATACATTGCAGAAGTTGGAAGGGATCGCTATTTATACATTCGGACGCAAATGAACTTAATTTTTTTAAATAGTTCAAAATCAAATTTTCTAAAGCATTTTTTGAACAGATTTTCAGCAATATACTATTAAAAATATATTTTAACCTCTTGCAAACACCTTATGTATATTGAGGCAATCCAATCAAGCACACATACATATGCATTTTTTTTCTATATATACACTGTTGGCAAAATTGTATTTTTAGTTACATAACATAGAAAATTCAATACTTTTAGTCCTCTACTTTAAATAAATATCAAAATGATCCCAAATTTCAAAAGGTTAGGCATATTCAGTCCACTGCTTTACGGAACTTTCAAAAATAGTCTCAAAATAGGAAAAATTCGATACATTTAGTTTCTAGTTTATGAGATTTATGGGAATAAATGTGTCATGTTTTGTCAATTTTTGGACCATTTTGAAAATTTCGTAAAGCATATGACTAAATTTGTTGGGTTTTTCAAATTTTATAAGCATTTTAAAAAATTCCATAAAATAGAGGATTAAAAGCGTTGAAGTCCTATCGTATGGAACTAAAACTGTAATTTGGGCATGCACTATTTTGTATTTCAAGAAAGGAGAGACTAAAACATTCCATCATAGCATAGTTGAATTTCAACTATGATCAAGATGGAAACGAAATTAGCCCAACTCTTTAATTACTCAACACTCAGTTTCAAGCAATAGAATAAGAGCAAACATAACCTTCAAAGAACGATTGCATGAAAGACTGGACAGTGAATGTCCTTATTTCAAAGCTTATCTACTTTTGCTGGGTTTAGGTCAATTTGTAGAAGCAATTTCTACCAAAAAGAAAAATCCGATATCTGTTGCTACAACAACACTTCAAATAGAGAACTAGGCACCCGCACTTCTGCTCACCCCAACCAGCTTCTTGTGGAGGATGTTCAGTATGTATTTCAAATTCTTCATACACCATAACACCGAATAGAAAATTGACGTAAACTGATACAAAAAAGCAGGTTACTAGATTCATTAAAACGAGCATATGGGGCACACTCACTATATATGAACAATTAATTTAATATTTTTAAAAAAATAATGATTATATTAAAAATATATCAATTAGATTAATTAAATATGAAACAAAATGAGAAATAATACTGAGAAGAATGAGAGAAGAAAAACAGATGTAGAAGTTCACAAGTGAAAATGGGAAGTTAAGAACAGATAGAAAATAGAAAGTTGAGAAAAGAGGAAAAATTAGTAAAATATTTAAAAAAAAATTGACATATCAATAAATTGAAGACACCAATAGGGTGCTTACTAATTATATAAAGGTATAGATACATGCAATGAACAACAAGAATGTTACTAATTTAAATGTACATGCTGAAGCTAACCTTAAAATACTCAAATATTCTGAAATACATGTAAAACAAAATATAGGACTTATTTAAAAATAAAAAGACTGACTATGCCAACAAATAATATTGTGGAACATAATAAGTTTCAAATAAAACAATCTAACATATACACGTTAATAGAGAGATGCCTCATAAATATATTAAAAAATTAGGGAACGAAAAATCAAACATGAGAATTGTATATTAAGTGAAGATTTTGGAAATCAACTTAGACTGTGCCGGTGCTGTAATTTTTAAGTTCGCAATCTTCTTCAACTCCTTCACGTGGGATACCTTAAAATATGGCGGAACACCGCCGCCGGTCGTCTCCTGACGATTGCAATAAGAAATTGTGCTGTGGATAGCTGGCACTGCATCTGGAGGAGGATGTGATTTTTGAATAATGTTTACGTTGGAACTTTTATGCATGCTGGATAAATTCCTGACCAATCATTGTGTTGGAACTTTCTAGAAGTGGATGCGAATCTTGAACCATATTTCTCTTGGAATTTTCTTGTTTTGGCTTCTTCAAGACTGTCCTGTAGAAGTGGGAAATTATGATAATTGCAGTGGCATCGCTGTAGAATTTATGGTGTAAGTAGAGGATATGGCCGAGAGGAGGCGGGGAAGCAGTAGGAAAAAGGTGTGTAGAGCTACAAAATATGTGCATTATGTTTGGTTATATATATAGAGTGTTTTGTTTTGTTTTGTTTCGGGAGAGAGAAAAAAAAAATAAAGACAATTAAGTATGTGTCAGAAATAGTATGTAAGTTTGGACTTATATTTAAATATAACTTAAATAGTGTAAAATAGGTGTGGTAAGTTTGGTTTTGTCTCTTGGAAGAAAAAATTTACTGTTTATTGTCTAATCATGTCTCTTTTATATGAATTTATAATTAGGTTTAGTTACATTTTAATATCAGAACTATGGTTATTTTACACTTTGACATATAAACTTTTTTTTCTGTCAACTCAACTTTATGAAATTTTGCACATTGTAATTTATAACTATTTTTCAACCATTTGTTTTGTAAAAAACAAAATCACATGAAATGCACATGTGATACTTAAAGGTTATGTAATGTCATATTTTTTACAAATGAACAGTCTGTAATATTTTTTCTACAGAAAGATCAATACAATGACGTCATATATGGCAAAGTGCAAATTTCGCAAAGTTGAGATAGTAAGTTGACACAAAAAATAAGTTTCGGCGGCAAAGTGTAAAATTAGACATAGTTCATATGGTAAAATATAATTTACCCTTAAAATTATATATATTGGTTTACTTGTAGGTGGATTGAAACTATATATAATATTGTATATATATTTTTTGTATGAAAAATCATACTCGATTTATGTTTTATTTCATAAATAATAAATATATATTTAATAAATAATTTTATGCACATTGGCAACGGACTAAGAATTTATTTGGATGTTCTATTCGAATTTACTAAATTTAAATAGACTACTTCAATAATATATTTGA
>NW_011628106.1:81335-99426 GCF_000512975.1 Sesamum indicum | reverse complement strand
ATAGAGTCAATAAATTGTACCATACTATAGAATTTAACAAATACATTTCTCTCTGTGTTTGTTTGCTAGATTAGAGAGTTCCATCAAAGAATGCAGAGAGTGAGAAGAACTCCGATTTCTAACCCAAATTGGACTGCAGGAGAGCTAAGAAACCGCTCAGTAACCGGAAATACGTTGAAGACGGGTGAAACTGCCACCATAACCACAAGAAAACCCAACAAATCAACCACCACTACTTGATCTCTACCATCAATTTTTGCTGTAGTTGTGGTGCTTATCACTATGATTTGAAGCTCCAGAATCAGCTTCTGCACAAGATAAGATGCTCAAGGTAATATATTTTCGGTTGAACGTGTTCCCCCACCATCTCTGGCAGAGCGGGTTGTTGCACAGAATGTGGGCAATGGCGGTTTGAAAACAGGCGGCGAAAGATGATGGACGGTGGGAGGAGTGATGAAGGAAGAAATACGCGAGAATGCACTTAATTGAATTTTGTATATGATGTTCAGAAACAAGGCAAAACCCAAAATAAAAAATAAAATACACACAGTTCAGGTGAATTAAATCCACCAAAACATGTGGCCTGTTTTGGTTTATCTCGGAGATGGGCCGAAAATGAATAAAAGTGTTTTGATATTGTAATCGTATTTATATAAACACCCACTCAAGAATAAAAAGAAAAAACCTTACACAAAACCCCCTACTATACATATCTCTTTCAATAAATCTAATTCCTCAGACTTAACATTTTAATAAAAACACACATATATCACAAAAGCTAAATGAACATTTATATTGACATTAAATCTCAGGGTATAAGGTAATTATCCACTTTCATTTGTTACTTTGTCCGTTCACATGTTCTTGCACATAAGAAAATTTTAGTCCTACTAACCTTAAAATATGATCAATTTCGAAATCCCAAGAACAAGGACAAAAACGAAAAAATACAATAACCTCATGAGAATAAATAAGAAATAAGACAATTCTACTGCACCATAATTTTTAAAAGTTACTATGATTTATCGAAGCTGGTGGTAGTGGGCAACATAACAACAAGATTTAGCACAAGGAGAAGAGTAATGAGAATACTAAACACCTTCAATTGCTCTACTGGTTGTCCTTAGTTTTTGGTCACGTCATTAGTTTATTCGGCAATAACTCGATTTAAAGATGAAATTAAAGGAATGCAAGAGGGTAAATTATATTTTCGGTCCAATAAGTGGACCTGTTCTAATTTCGGTCCCACACTTTGGTCAATTTGCATATTGAGTTCTATATGTGGTTTTTTTTTAATTTGAGAACCATTGAGGGATTTTCGTCCAATGGATAACGACAACTACTCTCTCTATTAGTCAATACAATCAAAATAAGTGTAAATTACATTTTTGGTCCCATAAGTAGACTTGTTTTCAATTTTGATCCAATGGACCTGTTTTCAATTTTGGTCCCACACTCAGGCAAATTTTGGATTACATGTGAATCGACATGAAACCCTACAACAAGAGAAGCTCTCCAATATATGCACAAATATGTATATTACACTCTCAACTTTGACAAATATTTTACTTATGGTTTTCCAAGATCTGGCTATGTAAGGACCCCACTCGCGGTCACACTCCTAATTGTATATCCTCAAAGGCTTGTTATATGAGTCGCGATACTGAAAAGAAGAGGTCATTGTAGATCTTAGTTAGAACTATTCTTATAGAAAACAAAGACATATCACTACAGTTACAGATATAAAACAAATATATGTCATGAATTCGTAAACTCAGTATGTTGCATGCCTTATTTTTGGTTTTGGAGCAAATAAGGTACATCTTGCATTCTATAGCATGACATATTAAGTTTTCTTTTTGCATGTAAGGGCCAGGGCTCATAATATAGCAATCAACTTATTTGTGCAGTAGATAACTAAAAGGACATGTAGCATCAAATGAAATGATTACTGTTCATTGTCAAATCATATTTCTCTTTTATATATTTTTTTATATATAAATATTGTATGTTTAATATTATATTTTTAGGAGACAAAAATCACTGTTTATTGTCAAATCATGTCACTTTTATATTATATAGATAAGTGTATATATATGTATATTATATATATAGAAAGTTGAAAAATAAGAAAACACACAGATAAGGTGTAAAAATAAAAAACAAACAATGATGGTTTTATCTTGTCTCGAAAAATCCGAAAACATGAATCCAAACATAGTAGGTTTTCTGCAAAACTTTCCGCAAGATTATCAACATTGAGCAACAAAATCAAATTTATTAAAAAAATGAAAATAAAACAACGTATGGATTACCTGATTTGCTGTAGGAGGCCTTCTAGGGGTATTGTTAATGTGTTCCAGTCAAAGACATTGCTCCCAAGAAACACAAATACTGCTTCTCTATAGAGTCAAAACATATTATGAAATTTAAGCGCATCTGTTTTAAATATTGTCACAGAGTGTGAGAAAGTATCTGAGTCCTCCAAATATTCTGCTCGACTATGCGACACAAAAGCAAATCCCCACTGCATAAAATCGAGAAGATTCAAGCAGAAAGTAGAAGTTGTTGCATGCTTAACCACATAAGCATCATACCATCATTTGCATTTAAAGTGATTGTAACAATTAGGGTAAATTATGTTTTTGGTCCCATAACTGGACCTCTTTTCAATTTTGGTTCCACACTCAGGTCAATTCGCACATTTAATCCCATATGTGGTTTTTGTTTTTTTTCAATTTGAGGACCATTTAGAAATTTCCGTCCAATTGATAATGACAGTAGCTCTTTCTGTTAGTCAATACAATAAAAAATAAGGGTAAATTACATTTTTGGTCCCATAAGTAGACCTGTTTCACATTTTGGTCCCAACTCAGGCCAATTCGCACATTTACGTGTAGGACCAAAATTGAAAATATGTCCACTTATGGGACCAAAAATGTAATACCTTGAAAAATTCCTCATCTCTTACTTGCAACTTGTTCTGCACACAAACCTTGATACGAGACAAAGTTTTACCATCATTGATCATCAATAAAAATGGCTCGCCAATATTTTTAATTCTCTGTCAGATGCAAAATGAATATATAAGAACTAAGAAAGAGATGCACTTGCAGTTGAATTAGAGAGGTAGAACGAGTACAAATATATGAGGAAAACTATGAAGTAACGAACGGAAAATATTACCATCTGATTTTGAGCATCCTCATGCATGAATTGACACACATGAATCAAACATTTACGTACCCCAAGAAATTTCTCTCCGTTTGGAATCTGCAATGAGAAATTATAAAAGTGAAGAATTTGTTGATATTAAAGATGAACATATGGGGAGCCAATTTTAAAGGAAAAAGTGTCGTAGCCTATCAATGACACAGTACTGACATGGAAAGCAATTAGCAAGATATTTTTGTTATGTGTATCTCCTGAAAAATGCAAGCATTTATATACATAGACACACATATGTATAGAGATAGAAATAGACCTCCTTTGCTCGTAAAGTCCAGCGATTGTCATTTATTGCTGCGATCTTATCACTATTAGGATATATCTGTAGCAACTTGGAGTTTCAGCAACTTAAAAAAATAAGCATAGAAGGCTAGACATAAGGAATTTCTAACATCCATTTGGAAACACAATATACAATTTACTAAGTGAAGACCACATGGGCAAAATACAGAAACCTAGGAAGTACAGAGACTCAACTTCCAAGTCAGAGTGCATATCTCTGACACGTGCTATTTGTGTGTAGTCAACCCATACAAGATTTTTCAGCGTAAAATAAATTGAATTTAACTATTTAAGCTGGATTATTAAGTAAAAGTTTAGAAGAATATTATTTTGATATTAATATTAAGAAACCAATGAATGAAACAAAAAGAAAATGCAATAATTCAGGACTTTATAGATCTTGTGAGAGAATACTTCCAGCAACTTGAGCTCTGCATTTGAACGAGAGAGTTTCACCTATTTAACATAAACATTGCAACATTTAAAAATCATATAACGATATGTTATGCGACAAATCTTAGAATTTCCAGCTATATTACCTTCTCATTATGGAATACACACACGCACACTCCCGGTAATAACTTGTCAGCTATATTACCTTCTCCTTGAGATGCTCAAGCACATCACCAACAATGCTTTCTTTTGGCAGCCTAATACTGTGAGTTTCCAGCTATATATGGAAAACAAATAAGATATATAATGTTTGTTAAATATATAATTAATTTGCAAGTCTTGCATATGTATGCACTTGTATAGGAGCATAAAGTCCAATTATGAATGAATACTCACTTCAGAGTTTGCCGCATAGCTGAAAGCTAGTTTGAGGATTCTCAACTATTGCAATTCTGGCAGAGATATATCCACTACTTTAAAGTACAGAATACTAATGAACAAAACAAGAAAGTAATGCTTTGTTACTTTCACACCCTCATCAAATGAACCCCGACTTAGAGTTGTATGAATGTTGGTCGTAACGTCATGCAACAGCATCTCTAACAAGTTTTCTACTCCTCGATATCTTATAAGATGAGCTTTTGGTCGCTGAGAGTAGATATTGTGTGATGTAAGCCGTAGTTTGGATGGATCATCGACTCCGAGTTGGTTCGGTACTTTTATATCAACTTCATCGTATGAGTCAAGCTTTGACCTTCACCATTAGTGGAGTTTGAATTGCAGTGTTAAGTGGATCAATATTACCAATCATAACATAGGAAATTACACTCTAGAATTAAAAGTCTGTCTTCTATTGAACTCACAGTTGTATCTAAGGAGTGAAAGTGGATAACCTGCAGAACAATAAACCAAAAAGGTCAGAATATATTAGATGAAGTTAGAAGCATCACATCATTGCTTTAACAAGAAGGAAATTATGGGGAAAAAGGATACTTTTAGACTTAGAACCATTATTTGTGGTCACTGAACGGAAATAGATGGGGTACATTGCTAATATAATAGTGTCCAGATATGCACACGCACATGCACACCAAGATAATGGGAATTAAGACCAGGTGCAAGAGAAAAAAATTTTACACACGCACATGCACACCAAGATAATGGGAATTAAGACCAGGTGCAAGAGAAAGAGCAAAAATTTTAAAGAATCGTGGCTGATAATATGACGAGATCACTCGATAATATTATACTATTATATGATTCATTGTTTCTCGGAGGTGACAAAGTACAAATTTTATATTTTGTATATTTTTAAGCAAATAATAGCATCAAATACCAAAATACTTCAATAGTGAAACAAATAATACGGGCTAGGAAAGTTAATTATTTGTTCAGGCAATTAACGTATACAATAGTCAATATGAGGCACAACATCGATTATGTGATAAAAGGGACCATTTCAAGGAGGAGAAATGCAAAGAGAGAAAATAAAAGAGAATTCGAAGAGCAATAAAGCACACAAATATAGGCATCACACTAAGATAACGAGGAACAAGGAGCAAGAGAGGGAGAAATAGAAAGAGCGAGGAATTTCAAAGAATCGTGGAAGATAATATGATGAGAACTGTTGGAAATTTATCCACTAAGTGATGAACTCAAATGAAACAATAACTACAGAGACAATGGTGGATTTGAAAACCCTTATACAATAATTTTAGATCAATGAATAAAGAAAGAATAATAGAAAAATAGTAATACGAAAAGTAGTAAAGTAACTGGCTCAGGAGTCAAATCCGGCAATTGAATGCCCAAGCGCCACCACCGGCCGGCAACCCTCATGGTTGCAAAAAATCCACAAAGACCCACAAAGAGACCAGTTAGGCTTCGTTTAGAATCACTCAGAATTCCACTAAGAAGTTTCTTCCACACTCAACAAATATTCAACACAAAGTATTGTACGAAGAGGGGTTTTAGTTTTGTTATTGTTCTATCTCTTTATAATCAAAGAAGACTAATATATAGATAGATAGAACATAGAGAACAGAGATAGAAAGAGGTAAGATGATGAGAGATTTCCAAGAGCATTGGAAACTTCAGAGGAACAAAACCAGAGAAAGAAAGGAGGAAGAGGAAGAGGCATCGGCTGAATAGGTGAAGAATAGGGTTAAGTAGTGATTTAGGGTTAAGTAGAAGAAGGGTCGGGTAATGGACCAGGCAACAAGTGGGCTGCCATCCAAGTGGGTGCGGGGGCGGCATGGGCCAAAAAATCCAACAACATCATTGAATAATATAACATTATACTCCACAATGATTCATGCTTTTTTGGAGAGACAATGTACATGTTTTATATTTTCTATAATTTTAACCAAATAATTGCATCAGATATCCAAATACTTCAATAGGCAAAACTTTTTTATGAAACAAATAATATGTGCTAGGAAAGTAATTTAACTACGCTATCTTTAGGTAGCTTATACAATAGTCAATATGTAGCACATCACTGACTATGTCAATAAGGAGAAACACGTAGGCAAAAATAAAAGATAAGTTCGAGAGCAAGCAAGAACGCAAATGTCCAATATAAATAGGTTGTTGATCGTAAGAGATTTGCAGCATAGGGTGCTTGCAATAGCAAGCTCCAATGTGGCAAATACGAGCCTCATCTATATTAGCCCTCTTATTGCTATTTTTAAGTATAAAATTCAAGTAAAAATATAAAGATTCATTTTCTAGGCACGAGATATTGGATAAGAGTAAATTCAAGACAGCTAAAGATATGGTTTTCAGTCAAATGCAAAGCTACTATATGAAGTCTAAAATTATAAATAACTATTGATGTTACTCTACAAAGGGAACCTATAGAAGAGAATTTGAGTGAGAAGGAACTATTTGAAAGAATAACAAGGACAACATATAGTAGAGATATACCCTCATTAAAAATAACTAAAAGTTTAAGGTTAGAAGGAAGTACGCACGTGCATGCTCATCTGTACCTAGGTCCGGATGAAGGAATGTATAAAGTGAGTTTTCACATAAATGAGCATCCGCATCTACGTCGAGAGAGAGGAAGACATGAAGTGAGCTTGACGTGAATGCTCATCCGCATTTAGGTCTGGAGGGAGGAACCTGAGCTTGTCAAAATTGCTATTCCGCATCTAGGTTTGGAGGGAGGAATACATGGAGTAAGTGCGACGTGCATGCTCATCTGCATCTATGTTTGGAGGGATGAAGGTGAGAAAAAAGTGAGCTTGTATGAGAGATTCCTTATTTCTCTAAATTCGAATAACCAAAAAATTGCAAGAAAGTTAAAATTTATACATGGTTTTCAGTCTCATCATATGAAACCTCCTTCAAAATATTTTTTGTTTCAAGGTCGGAGAATAACTGGGAAACACCCAACATATTTAAAATATTCCTAGAAAACAAGCAACCAGGGGGAACAGAAGAAAAGGATTGGACATTTTCTTAGTGATGTGTTTACATTAAAGAAAAGCTCAAATATGAAGAACTGCTCGTTGTGAAAGAGGCTATTTCGAAAAGCATTAATGAGTTATCCAAGTTAGACCAATATGGATTATGTTTGATACTTTAGGAAAAGATTTTCCCACAATCCACCAACACGATCAACATAAGAATGAAATATGGCATGTGAAACATATATCTTGTAACTACAATATAGTGATTCTACCTAAGATGCAAATGCGTACACATAATATTACTAATTAATATGAACACAATACTTATGATAATGTATTTGAAGGCTATGCTGGTATTCAAGGAAAGATAGAATATCCGGGCAGCCAAATAGCTTCCTTGTGTGAGCAGGCAGTGACTTTTGATACCAGAAAATGTCCCCATCATCTAGCTACAATAAAAGAAACCGTGAAGTTATAAAAATACAATCTTTGTCTTCACAAGATACTTTTACTTGTCATTTTCATGTACCTAGTTAGATGTAAATGTAAGTCCCGTGTCAATGTACGCACACATGACTATGGGCTCAAACTTTTATCTCCTGAGAAGCAAAAAACACAAGATATCTTCACCATTTAAAATATATTTGGGCATTTTGTAAAAGATATCTTCAACATTTAAACTGTATATGTGCATTTTATGAAAGTAATCTTCAACATTTTAAATGAACATGTGCATTATATTCCATATGCATAGCAATTTTTAAGTCCTTGTAAAGAAATTGCAATGTAACATGAGTTATGTTCATCTCCATGACATTTGACAGATGCAATAATAGCTCAATTTAATGAAAACAGTTGCATGTGGTTTTCATTTTAAGTTTCAGCTAACGATAATCTATTAGGATTGCTACTATCTCTTCCATTGATATATTGGAACAAACCACGAAGAGTTCTATCTCCTCGTTAGGAGCATAGCCTGCAAGTTGATTTAACTTCTCTAGAATATCTGATGACTTGTCATATCTGTAGCACCCCCTACTCGCTACATCTAATTATTACTATTTTATCTTTACTTTAACTACAACTCATTCTATATGTAATTCCCCTTCAACCCATAAAATAAATTCTAATTTTATCAATATAATATATATCACAAAAGATAATAGATACCATCAAAAGTTTATATTTACCCTCACTAGATGTTCTCATGTACATAACCTCAAGTTAAGTACTACCACAGTTTAAAACTCAAACCCCGATAAAAGATTAGAATATTTAACAACCAAACCGCCAAAACTCTGACTTCAAACATCATGGCTAACCCACCTAATAAAGACGACGGCACCTCTCAAAGTCCAATGTGGCTAATTAGTTTGACTTATTCCCTGAAAAGTACGTGGCAAGGAATGAGCTGCCTACTTAATAAGTATAACTTATCAGTCTATATATATATGTACAGGCAACAATTCACGTACATGCAGCTACGTTGACAACAGTCATTCGTCATATAGCAATATCAGATATAAGCAGTAATACATACCCACAACTATAAATCAATTCACAACATAATATTTGACGTTATCGTTTATTAACTACGGGCGCCCACTTACTCTAGTTGGAGTACATCAGTCAATGGTTTCGCCGGCCATCATCATATCATAGGATATTCCCCACTGCCCCGGACTGTGTATTAATATAGCACAGGACATCACAACAAACATGGTACCCCCACACCACCCCAGTGTGTAGCTAACAACACAGGATATTTTCCGCTGCCCCAGAATACTCCGGTACCCTACGCGCCATGGTACCTAGCATAATTCAGATATTTCTCATTTCACATTATCAATCACATTTTCATAAACCATTGACTGCGCTTCCACTAGGTAAGCGTCATATTTTATTTGAATTCACAATCATCATTCTATTTTTTATAATAATTACTTGATTAATAATAGCTCTCAATTTGATTCCATTCAACAATCAATTATACGATCATCACATAATCATATCACGCATGTCTCTACATTACAATCACATAACACATTGTAACAATTTCCCCAATATTATGGTAATCTAACAAATAATCCACAACTAAGTATATAAACAATCAATATACGAAATCCACGTATATAAATATAAAGCCAAATTCATGATCACATCCAAGAAACCAATATTTAAAATATATACAATAATACACATATAGCTATATATATAAATCCAATTAGCTATACTTACCGTAAATCCCAAAATACTTTGATTCGTGAGGGACTGCTCAACCCTCTACTTTGTTGTCACGTTGTATAATAGAATGTTATACGTATAATCAATATATTTAATTTACCAAATAATTCATAAGAATTCACTTGATCAAACCCTTTATATATTTATAACTATCATTTTTAATAACATCCGTAAATTATATTACCACTGAAACCTCATTTTCCCTCCTTAATAACATAGTATTTCTTAAATATAACTTTCGAAATATTTCTATGAATTTTCTGCCAATTTATCGTTGCTATATAATTTAAACTCCAATTAAATGATACATCCCTCAATATAATTAATATTTAATAAACGAACTAATTAAATAATATAATTATATAAATTATTAAAGATTAAATTTCAAAAATCTCGTACCTCTGTTCTCCGCAATTGCGTGCGTCGGTGTGGGTGTGTAAATGTGAGTGTGTGTAAATATGAGTGTGTGTGTGTGCAATTAACATACATATATATATGTTTAATGGTTGGTGAGGCTGTGGCAGCACATGCCACTGCCCACTTTTTTTTTCTTTTTTTTTTAATTTTTTTATAAATAATTACTTTTACGTCCTTCCTAATTTTCTTAATTAATATTATTTGCTTCGAAATATTATTACGAACTCCAATTTATTACGTTCAAGTTTTATTATATCCCAAATTCAATCTATAATTTATTTACTAATTAAATTGACATTTCTAATAATTACCAATTAATCTCCCAATTGCGTGAAAAATTCTACGGATGTCACAATTCTCCCCTCTTAATTAAAATTTCGTCCTTGAAATTTAACTAACTTACCCACTCAATGGAATAAATAGGGATACTTCTCTCTCATATCCTCCTCAACCTCCCAAGTTGCCTCTCTTGGGGAATGATGACTCCATCTCACTTTTACAATCGGTATATCTTTATTTCTCAATTTTCTTAAGTTTCTATCCAAAATCTCTACAGGCTCCTCCACATATGTCAACTCCTAATAAATCTCTATCTCCGGCTGATGAATGATGTGACTAGGATCAGATCGATAACATCGTAGCATCGAAACATGAAAAACATCATGTATTTGTGACAACTCTGCCGGTAACGCTAGTCGATACGCCAAAGGTCCGATTCTTTCAATAATTTCATACGGTCCAATATATCTCGGACTCAGCTTCCCTTGCCTGCCAAACCTCAAAATTCCCCTCCAAGGAGATATCTTTAAGAAAACCTTATCACCTACTTCATACTCCATCTCCCTTCGGTGTTGATCAACGTAACTTTTTTGTCGATCTTGTGCTGCATTCAAGTACTTCTTAACTATTTGTATCTTTTCCACTATTTTCTGCACCAATTCAGGACCTTCCAATTGTCTTAATCCCGACATCTTCTTCCATATAAAGCTTCACATGGAGCCATATCGATACTAGAATGGAAACTGTTATTATATGCAAACTCCATTAGAGGTAGATGATCATCCCAATTGCCCTTAAACTCCATTGACAAGCTTTCATCATATCTTCTAGGGTTTGAATCGTTCTTTCTGACTGCCCATTTGTTTGAGGATGAAATGCGGTACTGAAATGTAACTTTGTGCCCAATGCCCTTTGTAAGCCTTCCCAAAAGCGTGAGATAAATCGGGGATCTCTGTCTGACACAATCGATACAGACACTCCATGTAATCTCACTATCTCAGAAATGTATAATCCAGCTAACTTATCCAGAGAATCAATTATTCGTACCTGGACATGAGCAGATTTTGTCAATCTATCCACAATTACCCAAATAGCATCATTCTTCCTGAATGTACGTGGCAACCCCATGATAAAATCCATAGTGATCTTCTCCCACTTCCATTTTGGTATTGATAGAGGTTGCAGTTTACCTGCTGGTGCCTGATGTTCAGCCTTTACTTGCTGACATGTCATACATTTAGCCATAAATTTAGCTACATCTTTCTTCATTGCCTGCCACCAATAGTAAGATTTTAAATTTCGATACATTTTTGTAGTACCAGGATGCATCGCATATGGTGCATTATGAGCTTCTCGCAAAATCGCTTCGTATAACCCATTCGTATCAGGCACACAAACTCATCCCCCATTTACTATTATTCCATCAACTCTTATCCAAAAATTTATTTTGTTACCATGTATTATTCTTTCAAGCATTCTTAATAAGAAAGGATCTCGAGTCTATGCTTCTTTGATCTGATCCACAAAGTCTGGCTTAAGTTGTAAGGCTGCTATTAAACCCGCTACCTAATCAACCTCTAGTTCCGTATTCATAGACCTCATCTCCAGTAGCAATGTCTGATTGTAACTCCCCAAATTGGCTAATATACTTGAACTCTTTCTACTCAAAGCATCTGCTACCACGTTTGCTTTCCCTGGATGGAAGTCAATAGTGCAATCATAATCTTTCAAAAGTTCTATCCATCTTCTTAGCCTCAACTTCAATTCTTTCTGCGTCAAGATATATTTCAAACTCTTATGGTCAGTAAGGATCTGAAATTTTTCTCCGTACAAGTAATGTCTCCAAATCTTCAGTGCATGCACAATCGCGGCTAACTCCAAGTCATGTGTAGGGTAATTTAACTCATGATTCCTCAATTGGCGGGACGCATAAGCAATTACCTTTCCATTTTGCATCAACACACATCCCAAACCCTGTTTAGAAGCATCTATATACACTATATATCCACCACTACCAGACGGCAAAACCAAAATTGGATTGGAGGTCAGTCTCTTCTTCAACTCATCAAAATTTTGTTGACACTGTTCCGTCCACTGAAATTCTACCCCCTTTCTGAGCAACTTGGTTAGAGGACTAACAATTATAGAGAAACCCTCAACAAATCTCCTGTAATATCCAGCTAACCCTAAGAAGCTTCGGACTTCAATAGCATTCTTTGGCACTCTCCATTCCATAATAGCCTTTACTTTTGAAGGGGCAGGCATAACTCCATCACCAGATATTACATGCCCAAGAAAAACCACCTGATTTACCCAAAATTTACATTTGCTTAACTTAGCATATAACTCCTTCTCTTTCAAAATCTGTAACACTATTCTCAGATGTTGCTCATGCTCTTCTCTATCTCTCGAGTATACCAAGATGTCATCTATAAAAACAATAACAAATTGATCCAGATATTCCTGAAATGTACGATGCATCAATGCCATGAATGCTGCTGGTGCATTTGTTAACCCAAAGGGCATCACCAAAACTCGTAATGACCATATCGAGTACGAAAAGCTATCTTTGGTATGTCATTCTCTGCTATCCTCAGCTGCCAATAACCAGACCTCAAATCGATCTTTGAAAATGTTGTAGCTCCCTTTAATTGGCCTAACAGATCATCAATCCTTGACGATGGATATTTATTCTTCACTGTTACCCTATTTAATTGGCGGTAATCGATGCATAACCTCATACTCCCATCTTTTTTCTTCACAAACAGCACTGCTGCTCCCCACGGCGAAGTACTCGGCCTGATAAACCTTTTCCCCAGCAATTCTACGATTTGCTTTTTAAGCTCTTGTAATTCCACTGGGGCTATTCTATACGGTGCAATAGAAATTGGGGCAACTCCCGAGAGAGTTTCTATGGCAAAATCCTTCTTTATGCGGTGGCAAACCTGGTAAGTCATTAGGGAATACTTCAGGGAAGTCTCTCACTACTGAAATTTCCTCCAATGTGGGATTAACCTTCTCGGAATCTACCACATGGGCTAGATATGCTTCACAACCCTCTAACATCAATCGTCTTGCCTCCGTGGCTGATATTACACAAATCGGTACTACCTGACGATCCCCCACAAATATTACTTTTGATTCACCAGAACATTCGATCATCACTTCCTTTTTATAACAGTCAACTATTGCTTTATGTTGTGCTAACCAATCATCCCCAAAATAACATCAAACTCCTTCAAACCCAGCACTATAAGGTCTATAGGTAAATTTACATCTCCGATTTTCACTAAGCTCCCTTTCCTAACGTTGTTCACTACCACACCTCCTCCCACGGGCAAATAAACCATCAAATTACATCCCAATGGACTACTCTGTCCCGGTATTTTAGATGCAAATTCAGATGAAATTTATGAATGTGTAGAGCTAGGATCAATCAAAACATAAGCTGCAATGTCAAATAACAATATCGTACCTGATATCACTTCATTCGATGCTGGGGCTTCCTCTCTGGTAATGTTATATACCCTTGCTTGAGTTTGTCCCTGAGTAACTTGTGCTCCAGTCCCCCTCATACCACTACCAATAATGTGGCCACTATCTCTGTTACCCATGCCTCTGCCTCTGCCTCTGCCTCTACTATCTCCCTGGCCACTACTGCCCTCACTGCTTTGGCTATGTGTCCTGCTAGCAACACTTTCAACCATACCCATAGTCTGACTGGAACAAATTCCTGGCAATGTATCCTCTACCTCCACAGCGGTAACAAGTCTTCGGTATATCATCCCGTCTCCAACATAGCCTTTGATGTTGTCTTACACAGGTAGAACAGCTGGGAGAAAAAACTAGTCCTCGACCATAACTCGGTCCAGCTCTCGGTCTTGATCCAATAGAAGGCGTAGGAAATGAACTGCGTTCAACCGAACCTCTGCTAAAGCCCGTAGATCCCCCGAATCTCTATCCACTACTTCCTCGAAAAACAGGACCACCACGTGTAAAGCTCCCACTTCCCGCTGAGAATGAGCGACCGGTTCCCCTCTTGGTCAACCTACTCGATTCCCCTATCACATACGTTTATTTCCTCTTCTCTTCACCCTTCTTCTTGTCCTCCATTACTGCTTCTTCCATACGGATCGCTGATTCAACCAGAGTTTTAAAGTTTGTAATTCTGACTGCGAGACCTCTTTTGATCTCCGGTCGTAGCCCTTACTCAAAATGGTAACAACGATCCTCCTGCGTCGCTATTGCTTCTGGTGCATATTTGGCTAGTGCCGCAAAACGGAGTTCATATTCTGCCACCGTTTGATTATCTCCTTGCACTAAATTTAGGAACTCCATCCTCTTTTTGTCTCGGTACATCTTGGGTCTGTATTTATCATCAAACTCTTTGTGAAACTCAACCTAAGTTATTTCTCTTAGCTCATATCCCCTCTTTATAGACCTCCACCAAATCAAAGCATTGCCAACGAACAAAGAAACAACATTCTTAAGTCGATTCTCTGGAGTGCAATTTACTAAATTCATCACATCTTCGACTTTTTCCAACCATCTTTCAGCAATCTCTAGGTCTAGGGTACCTTCAAATTCTGTAGGACCCATTTTTCTGATTCTTTCATAATTATGATCAATTGTAGGGACTACTGGTGCTGGCACTAGAGTGGATGCACGCGCCTGTTCAAGTAACTGCGCTTGTGCTTGTGCTTGGGCTTGAAAAGCCATTTGAAATATTTTTGCATACTCTGGTGGTAATCCTGCCACTGGAGCACCACCTGGAGGAATATGAGCATCAGCACCAACACCTCTCTACCTACCTCCACCCCACCTGCACTTGCAGGTGTCACTGAGCCTTCTACAGACTCCATTGACTCTTCCCTACTAGCTACTGGGTCAGCACGTTTGAGAAGCCAAGCCATCCTACATTAAACAATTTAATCATTAGGGGAACCTCACAATCAAACTATTACTCTAGAAACGTAGACCTGCTCTGATAACACCTAATGTAGCACCCCCTACTCGCTACATCTAATTATTACTATTTCATCTTTTCTTTAACTACAACTCAATCTATAAGTAATTCCCTTTCAACCCATAAAATAAATTCTAATTTTATCAATCTAATATATATCACAAAAGATAATAGATATCACAACAAGTTTATATTTACTCTCATTAGATGTTCTCATGTACATAAACTCAAGTTAAGTACTACCACAGTTTAAAACTCAAACCCCGATAAAAGATTAGAATATTTAACAAGCAAACCGCCAAAACTCTGACTTCAAACATCACGGCTGACCCACCTAATAAAGACGACGGCACTGCTCAAAATCTAATGTGGCCAATCAGTTTGACTTATTCCCTGAAAAGTACGTGGCAAGAAATGAGCTGCCTACTCAATAAGTATAACTTATCAGTCTATATATATATATATATACAGGCAACAATTCACGTACATGCAGTAACGTTGACAACAGTCATTAGTCATATAGCAATATAAGATATAAGCAATAATACATACCCACAACTATAAACCAATTCACGACATAATATTTGATGTTACCATTTATTAACTACGGGCCCCCACTTACTCTAGTTGGAGTATATCAGTCAATATTTTTGCTGGCCATCATCATATCATATACAGCACAGGGTACTCGTTGTATCTGATATCCCCACACTCTTTTACTCCAACTGTATAGGAATATAGTACAGGACATCTTAACAAACATGGTACCCCCACACCACCCTAGTGTGTAGCTAACAGCATAGGATATTCCTCGCTGCCCCCGAATATCCTGGTACCGTACGCGCCATGGTACCTAGCTTAGTTCAGATATTTCTCATTTCACATTATCAATCATATCATCATCAATCACATTTTTATAAACCATTGACTTCGCTTCCACTAGCTAAGTGTCATCTTTTATTTCAATTCACAATCATCATTCTATTTTTTATAATAATTACTTGATTAATAATAGCTCTCAATTTGATTCCATTCAACAATCAATTATACAATCATCACATAATCATATCCTGCATGTCTCTACATTACCATCACACAACACATCATAACAATTTCACCAATATTATGGTAATCTAACAAATAATCCACAACTAAGTATATAAACAATCAATATACGAAATCCACGTATATAAAGATAAAGCCAAATTCACGATCACATCCAAGAAACCAATATATACAATATATACAATAATACACGTATAGCTATATATATAAATCCAATTAGCTATACTTACCGTAAATCCAAAATACTTTGATTCGCGAGGGACTGCTCAACCCTCTACTTTGTCGTCACGTCCTATAATAGAATATTATACGTATAATCAATATATTTAATTTACCAAATAATTCATAAGAATTCACTTTATCAAACCTCTTATATATTTATAACTATCATTTTTAATAACATCCGTAAATTATATTACAACTGAACCCTCATTTTCCCTTTTTAATAACATAATATTTCTTAAATATAACTTTCAAAATATTCGACCAATTTAATCAAACAAATTGGTATATTTCGACCAATTTAATATTTATCGTTGGTATATAATTTAATCAAACAACAATACATAGAATCACATATTAGGTTAATCATTCCGATAAAATTGTGTAAGCTATAATAATAATTAAATTTAACAAATCTAATATTTTAATTACTCAACCATATTATTTTTATATCAAATATGATATTTATTTCGACACTAATTTAAATAGCCAAAATCATAAAGTACTCCAGTTAAATAATACATCCCTCAATATAATTAACACTTAATAAACGAACTAATTAAATAATATAATTATATAAATTATTAATGATTAAATTTCAAAAATCTCGTACCTCTGTTCTCCGCTATTGCGTGCATTGGTGTGGGTGTGTAAATGTGAGTGTGTGTAAATATGAGTGTGTGTGTGTGTGCAATTAACATACATATATATGTTTAATGATTGGTGAGGCGGTGGCAGCACATGCCACTGCCCACTTTTTTTTTCTTTTTTTTTAAATTCTTTATAAATAATTACTTTTACGTCCTTCCTAATTTTCTTAATTAATATAACTTGCTTCCAAATATTATTATGAACTTATTACGTTCAAATTTTATTATATCCCAAATTCAATCTATAATTTATTTACTAATTAAATTTAAATTTTTAATAATTACCAATAATCTCCCTATTGCGTGAAAAATTCTACGGATGTCACAATATCTCTTGACAAAATGTCTTCCAACATATCCGGTATGAAAGGAGAATAGATTAAAGGCCAATACCACTCTTTTATCTTTACTTTTCAGGGAATTACTCGTGTTTATCCTTTCTATAGATATTTACTCTATATAGAACCTCATGGGAAACAATGGAACAAGAAAAATATCTTCATTCCCCTTTCTCAAGCTCATAAAGCGTAAGGAACAGTAAAATGTCATCACTTTCTTTATCAAGGAGAGGGCCAGCGCGCAAATCCTTAATCATAGTACAGAAATTTAATAAGACCAATGATGCAAAGAAAGGCCTTCAAAGCTCATTTACAGCATACATTTGGAATTATCACGAATTACCTGTGCACGCTCTACTTCTAAAAACAACTGCAGCTCATCATTAGGATTCTTACTAGATAACCTCTTTAAATGGTTGAGCTACAATTATATAACAATCTGAAATGAGGGCGATCACCAATCGTACAATCATATGGATGACATTCAAAATGTTAAGTGTCTTCACTTTAGTACACATTTAAGTAACTCCAAAGTGGAAACGGTGTCAATCAAGATCAAAAGCAGAGCCAATCAACAAAATCTAATCACGC
>NW_011628106.1:75983-80549 GCF_000512975.1 Sesamum indicum | reverse complement strand
ACTAGATAACCTCTTTAAATGGTTGAGCTACAATTATATAACAATCTGAAATGAGGGCGATCACCAATCGTACAATCATATGGATGACATTCAAAATGTTAAGTGTCTTCACTTTAGTACACATTTAAGTAACTCCAAAGTGGAAACGGTGTCAATCAAGATCAAAAGCAGAGCCAATCAACAAAATCTAATCACGCCTTCCACATATGTTTCTATCTGCAAGTTTTTTCTTTTTTTTAATGCTTATATATTTTTAGTTTTACAGACATTTTATATAAATGGGATGATTATACAATCCTTCATTGAAATTTGATGTAATTATATATAAATTAGTATGAAAAGTTATATTTAGTACCGATATCTTTTATTTTCATCAAATAATTTAATCCCTCTACTAGTCAAAATTCATAGAATTTTCTTATATATTAGTTAAAGATATTGAAATGGAAAACTATATTGATCCATGAATGACTTACTACTTATTGCAGGTCAAACAAATTTTTCCTAACAAAACAACCTTTATAAGGATGAATATACCTCCTCACATGCATTACCATGCGTGAAGATGTATAAGAGCATTTTAAATAGACAAAAATTATTTGACCTACAATAAATCAATAATAAGTCAATTAAAGGTAAATATGGATTTTCATTCAAATTTATTTCGCTAATATCAGCAGATTTGGTGAATTTTGACTAAGAGGGAGAATTATTTGTTAGATGAAAATAAAATCAGAAGTACTAAACGTAATTTTTCAAATAACATAGAGTCTATGTATAATTATACCAAAGTTAAAGAAAAGGCGGTCTAATTATCCCTAAATAAATACATATTTAATACTATAATGTAAAATATATTAGAATTGTGTTCAATGAATATCTTATTTTTTGAATTCTATAAAATAATCTGATAATTTAACCTATATATTTACTAAAGTTATGATTAAAAAATGATTTTTAGTATTTTTATGTTGTTGTATACATTGAGATATAATACTACTTGTGCTTCTATTTTATTTTACGTAATTAACAAAATAATAATTTAACTTGCTATGGCAGTATCTTAATTATTTCATAATCAGTTCGGTTTTAGTTTTAGAAAATTATCTTTTCAATTACATATATATATATATATTATTATAATAATCGATTAGTAAAAATATTTAAATATTATTATACATTCAATTTAATATTAATTGCCATTATACTTTCATAAATTATCAACTAGTTTTGATTGAAAAAAATGTAAATATATAAAAATATTTTATGATTAAACATAAGGTAAATCTTTCTTTTGTTTGTGTAATATGTTTAATAAATATTCTTAAATACATTAATGTTTTTAAAGTTATCTTCCCAATCAAAATTTTAAATTATCTTAACAAATAACCTTGAGTTGGAACTTAGTTTTTCCTTTTCAAGTTATGTCGGTGAACTTGAGTTTGAATCTTAAAATTTTGTGGAATTCATACCCTAACAATTACCCAAAAGAAAATAGAAAACAAGAAGGCAATGCTATATATTACCGAACACGACTCGAACTACATTTTTTATTATAATTCTTGTTGCATCTTCTATTATGTTTCACATATACATATCACGTGTGTAAATATTATGTTATTAATTTTATCTAAGGAAAAGATTTTATACACATCAAAATATATGGGTGAACTAAACTGAAGATCCAACAAGAGTAGAAAATCTAATGTGAACACAACCAGGAAAAACCGCATAATGATGTGGCAAAAGTGATAAAAAGTATAATTAAGAAGCATAAGATGTTTACGGTGTAGGACTCCTCAAGGAGTGTCAATGGCCAATTAGGATGACAAGTTTTATTTTGGCGCTTTCCGCACAGCCAGCAACGCTGGAAGTATTTAGCTAATACGAACATAGTACAAGTATGGGAAAATAACATTTTTCTCCCATAAAATAAAGCCGTCACTTTTGGTACCATTGGTTATGGGACTATCACTTTTGGTCGCTAACTTTCAAAACTTAGCACTTTTAGTCTCATGACACCTTTAATTAGATAATTAACGAAAAAAACTATGTAATAGTTAAGTGTATGGGAACAAAAGTGCTGTATTTTTACGTTCGGACTAAAGTGAGAGTCATGTAACCAATGGACCAAAAGTGTGAGACCCAACGACCACGTGTTTTCGTTAAAATATCTAACAGAAATGTGTAATGAGACTAAAAAGTGTGACTTTTTATAAGGTACAGGAACAAAGGTAAGAATTCCATAATCAATGGGACAAAAAGTAGAAAGACCCTAAATTACGATATGAAAAAGATTATGAGAACCTAACTTCAATCAATTGAAAGCACTTATATACCTGAAAAGTGTGCAATAGTTTAAGCTTCTGAACACAAAAACTTCTGACTTTGGCATGATCCGCTAAATCGAAACATATATCCTTTCCAATCTGCCTTGCAGAATCTTCATTAGTCACAACCTAAGGACATCACCAATGTTCTGTAATTAAAAATCAGCTTAAAATGGAGACAATAAAATAGTAAAACTGTTACTATGTAGAAGAACTGTCAATATAAATTACCTTTACAATCATGTACATATCAGTTTCTGCTTTTTTTCTTCTTTAGTTCTTTCTCTTTTTGCTCCCTCTTAACCTCTCCTACATGAATAAAAAAGTTTACTAATGCGAAATATATAAAAAAAGAATGCTTATAAGCACATGATCGAAACTTTTTACAAGATGTTTAGAACCATATAAGCTCTTGAGAATCATTTAGTAATTTTCTTTTTTTTTTTTTGAAGAGATCATGAGATTCTAAGTAAGATGTTTTGGATCTTATAAGCTATTTAAGAAAGGGTTAACTTCACCTATTGTTTCTAAAAATATCTTATAAGTTCTTCAAATAATGTCCGAAAAATAAAAACATACTCATAATTTTGTTAGTATTTCAGTTTTAACCTCCATATAATTACATCCCCAATAACAAAATTATCTATTTGTATAATTTTAAATTCTAAGAGTTTGATGAATTTTTTGGTTATTATTACAGTATAAAAAGCTTAGGATAAATTATATTTTGCTATCCGAATTACGCCTATTTTTACACTTTGCTATAGAATTTTTTTTTGTGTGACTAGATACCATATCAACTTTGTGAAATTAGTACTTAATTTGCCATATATGATCGTCCGTTTATTGATTTTATGCCACAAGAACATTGCATGTTGTGCATATGTGGAAAAACATAACCCTTAAACATCACATGCGCACTGCATGTGATGTTTTTTCGATAAAAAACTTGATTGAAAAATAGTTATAAATGACAAAGTGTAAAATTTTGTAAAGTTAAGATGATAAGTTGACACAAAAAAGTTTAGATGCTAAGGTGTAAAAACAATCATACTGCGGATGACAAAATATAATTAATCTGGAAGACTATTATGTCTAACACTCTAATGTCATACAAGCTCAAGCATCATATTTATCCAAATAATTAAGAACTTATTTTTAAAATAAGAATAAATATCTATAAAATCTTAAAATATCTTAGAAGATCTAGAAGTATAAGATGTTTCAATGAAACTTAGCCCAACACCCTCTAAGTTTCTTTTATAAAAGCAAAAATGACTTGAGCTGATTTTTTATCAAACCTTAAGATGCTGAGAAATATCTCTGTCATCAATGTCGCACAGTATTTTAGCCTTGTCACTTTCAGGTATGTAGACCAGCATATAGGCATTCGACTGCCTCGTAAACTTGAGTGGGGCATTATTTGGATTTGTCGTCATTACATGCTATCAAGACATAAATGGAAAGGTAAGAAAGTATCAACAGTTTTAACAAAAACAGAAAAATAAAAGAAAAACTTATTTCTTCTTCACCTCCATAAACCTCATCTAAAGCCTTTATTATGTCTTCTTTTGTCACTCGTTCATCATCGAATTTATGCTTGAAACCATTCAGAATGATTTTCTTTATGTAGTTTGCAACGAGAGATCTACATGTATTCTATTGGTAAAAGCAGAAAACTTGCCTTTTTACGTCTCAAGGAAATAGCATTTTTGGTCCCATATGTTTGGGCCTTTTCCAAATAGTCACATTTGTTGTGATTGTCTCACATTGCATCCCATAAGTTCAAAATTTTCTCATTTTTAATCCTCATCATACTTTTTCGTCCAATAATTAATTGAGCTATTAGAAGGTTTTAAGGGGGAATATAAGTGTCCCATTAATTATTGGACGAAAAATGTACTTAAAGATTAAAATTGAGAAAAGTTTCAACTTATGGGATACAATGTGAGAAAATCATAATAAATAGGACTAAAGTGAAATAGGCCCTAACATATGGGACCAAAAATGCAATTTTTCCTTATGTCTCACAAGTTAGTCTTTGGCAATATTTGGTCCCATTTTTTTCAAAATCACCATATTGCATTCCATAACTCCAAAAAATTTGCAATTTGCATCAAGCCTTAATTCTATTAAATTTATTTCATGAAAAAATTAATAGTGTACCAAAATCGCAAAGAGGTTAACTTGTAGGACGTGAAATCAATTTTTTCCTAAAGTATTAGTCAATGGCCTA
>NW_011628106.1:73760-75792 GCF_000512975.1 Sesamum indicum | reverse complement strand
TAGAGATGTTGCAATTTGAATAAGAAAATAATCCCAATGGTCAATTTTTGCTGGAACAAAATTTCTGTCCTATATTTTGAATTTTGGCATTTTAGTTCTTTATCTTTCTTGACTTGCAAAATAGGTCCTATCGCTTTCAATTTTTTTACAATTTTGATCCACACCAATGGGACCAAAGTCCAAATTAAAGACGAAGCATGTGTGAGGAATATTTTCTCCGGCAACATTTACAATCTCTATCCAGATCAAGTTCAAGAGGAAATTCATAGCGGTCATTTATCTACATGTGATCAACAACAAATAAAAAATCATTCATATTACCAGAAACCCAACTTGGATATGACTATTAATGCACCAATTAGTCAAAGTTTCAATAGGTAGCCACAACTCTCTTTGTGCACATAATTTATTTTATTTTATTTATTTTGTTTAGTCAAACAAATTCCCTTTTTGAAAACCCAAAAAGACATACCCTTAGCATATTCCGACCAAATTTGGAAGATTCTGATTGCTAAAGTCCTGAAATTGCACAAATAATAATAGTTAATGTCACTAAATTACCACCTCCATATTTGGGTGTCGTAAAATTTCCATCCTCTAACATGAAGACCGAAATTTCAATTTAGGCTATGTTAGTCATTAGACTTGGTAGGACATACCCAAACAATAAATTTGACTATCATAAGAAGGCTATTTTTTATTGTATTTGCTTCTAGTAAGAGAAAACATGTCTAACTTGCAATCTTGATCGTAATATATGTTATAGAACAAGAACAAAGCTATTATCTAACCAATCTTCTTAAGCTGCACACAGAAAGTGGTAAGACTTAGCCAATTTGTACACATTTTGCTCTACTCTTTACATTGTATTCACCAGTATAGTATGATAACAAAAATTTGCAAATCATGCATCTCATAAGTTGGAAGAGAAGTTTAACTACTAACTTTACCTTACCATCCCGAACAAACTCGTATTCAAACCATTTTAAGTGAAGCTGGAGCACTGGTGGGATGTCAGTAAACAAGACCCCTTTCTCAACATCCTTAAACAAGAAAATCATCAATCTTGAGGTGGCCCTTTGACAAGACTCAAATAATACACTAAGGAGTAAAAGTCTAAAGAAAAACAAGCATGTCCTCCTGACAAAAGACTAACCCTCAAACACCAATACGCTAGTGAGAGAAAAGGTTAAAATGATCATTATATTTAGGATAAATTGCAATGACCTCTTAAGGTATTTCATAACTATAAATACTATTGTTGTTTGAAAAATTACTAGTATCCCTGATGTTTCATGAATTTATATAATCCTTGGATGGAGGCCGAAAAAATATCTATTTTTTTCTTATTTTTTTTTCTTTTTGACAAATAATAAAATAAGTTGACAATGTTAAATGTTATTCTTGCCCTTCAAGCTTTTCAAAAAAGTTTCAATATTTTTAAAAATAAGTATAAGATTTCATAGTCCATAACAGTATTTTGATCTAAGCACCATAAAAAATTGATGAAAATCTAATGTGTCCTAATGAAATATGTTAATTATTTGGTGGACTTTAAAATCAGCTAGCATTCATAAATTTTCCAATAATAAGGGGTAATTTTAATTTTAAAATTTCAAGAGAGCTCTTTATAATTACTTTCCTTTATATATTAAACTAACAAGTAAATAAGTTAGCCTACTCACCTGCAAACCATATTGCCCAGCATGATATCTATTATCACCATCGAGATGTTCAACTGCAACATACTTCTTAAACGAAGCATAGACATCATGACATCCCTTGACATCAAGCTGAAGATCTACAGCATAGAGGACACAAAATTTTATAAAATGAATTTAAAGTCTAAGGGATAAATAGATTAACTACAAGTACCATATAATGACTTCTATCTACTAGACTTGTAATCAATATTGATGCATTCAAGGTAGTTGTTGTGGTGTCCTTCAAATAAGTGTTGTAATTAAAAACAAATATCAAAAATCAAAACCTTCTCACACGAAACTAATTCAACACCTCACGGAACTAAAAA
>NW_011628106.1:50120-72297 GCF_000512975.1 Sesamum indicum | reverse complement strand
GCTCTGATACCACCTCTCACGAGGCGCCTATCACACAGCGCGTCGTGTGGCTAGTAGTCCGCTGACTACGTCCGCCAATACCTCCGCTCGGCACAAATGCAGCGCGCCGAATATATCAGAGTCGGGAGGAACAAATCACAAAACAGTAAATTGCGCACGCGGATTCAGAAAACCAAATTGCATTGAACTGAAAATGCGTATACAATGATCAACGATGCTAGAGCAAGGGCTACGAACCATAGATCCAAACTCAACAGTAATAACACCTAAGCAATAAAATTTCAATACATATTTGCAGCGGAAAAACACAAATCTTAAAATCTAAAATCTGGCACCAAGTCCTAACAACTAAACAGAAGTAGAAGTAATTTCAATGAATAAATTGTCTACAAAACTTATTAATAGATGCCACTTGCATCCCTTGATTAGCTACCAACCCTAGTATAGCTCCTCCTCACAAGTCTCATACACCTGGTCTGCAAGATATGGTAAGTGGAATGAGCGACTAATCACCTTGTAAGCGATCTGTATCTCTAACCAGACGGGAGGATAAAATGTTGATAATGGATAACTATCATTTGCCAAAATGTTCTAAACCAAATTAAATAAATGAGAAAAACATAACGCTTCAAAATATTTGACAACAGAATAAGAATTTTAAACTTTCCAATCTAAAATAAAGGTGTACAAGAACAGCCTTGTGTGATAATGAAAATTTTGTTTGATTAGCACAAGTGTTTCCATAAATCAACCATTTCAGTTATATTTATGCACATAGAGCATTCATATTATAATCATTCTTATGTTTGATTATCCCTCTAACTTACACTTATCTTAGTCAATTTCAATTTTCTATAACTGTTTACTGACTTGGCTATCAGAGTGTTAATGCATTTTTTTGTAAGACCCCATCTTAAGACTTGTGAAAAATCAAAGCCAAATATCTCAAATTGAACATATATACCCAAACGAGCAATTTTTGCTCGCAACAACCTTGATAAATATATATTTTAAAATTTCGTTTTCCAAAAAATAATTGTGAAATTCAAAAAAATATTGATACGTGCCAAAAAAAATATACGAGTCAGATCTTCGATAGACTTGAGCTCTTTAGTCGGCCGAATTTTCTACAAGCTTAATGATTGGGATTTGCAAAAACAAGAACTGAAAAGAGATAATATGAGCAAGAAATTATGAATTGTGATGAGAAGTCGTGAATAAGAATGAATTTGTATGATAAAAATCACTTGCGAATACTTTAAAAGCTATCTCTTGCATGAGTGGGTTGAACCTAATTTTATAGCCAAAGTCTCCAGTTGGCGAGGGAGTCTTGTCTCTGAGAGGTCGAGGACTCAATTGTCATTGGATAAGCATCCTTGGCTTCCTTATCTTGTTGGTTGGAGAAATCTACGAGAGTCTATCCTAGTCAAGAGTTTTCAACTCGAAGAGAGTCCTACTTCTTCAGAGGTCTGTCCTCCTAAGCCTTCTCGTTATATCCCTCTGCCAATGGCGTTCAACCTGGACAATGTGATGTCCATAATATTTTATCATAACTGAGAAATTAATTTGTAATTATGATGAAAATTTAAATTTAATTACAAGTAATTATAGGTTGAAATTGAGGTATATTGGGGGCAAATTGTTATAACAAAGGGATTATGAGAAATTTATTACAATAAAAGTTTTGCATAAAAGTCACCAATATTCACACGGTACGCTATCATTCTACCAAAACTATTACAATCTCCCCTAAGTTTTGTACAGTTTATAAAATCATATATTTTATTCTTCTCAAATTAGAAAAGAAAAATCTTGAATTTTGATGTGTGGAAAAATCTTTTATATGTTTAATTGAAGCGTGATTTGTCATTGATTATTATTTTATAGATATTGTTATTTTATTTTTATTTCTTTATATCAAATACAAATGCTCTTTTTCTCAAGTGGTAAAATAATTTTATTAAATGTTTATATTTAAATAAATTAAATTGAGATATCACATTCTTGAGATTATGATAACGCCATTATCGCGACTTTCTCACCGTTCTTCAATAGCACCAAACTCATAAAATCCTAATTACTGCCATAAAAACATGTATCAAAGAAGTCGGTGGAAAAAGACACATCTGATGCGATATATTGTCCATGTTTACTATCGCATCTGTATTATTATAAATGTCAAACCACAATCGAACTCTCTAAACATTGTGTGTGGTCTTAGTTACGACTGATGAACGAATATCTTTATCTATATACGTGGTTCACAAAAATAATTAAAGTAAATTGGACCATTTCAAGTAAAAATATGATCACTCTCGAGGAGATAGGTATGAATAATAATCAAAATTCATTAATGTGTATTTAATTTCTTTTTTTTTTTGTGGATAGAAAAAAAATGTGTGTTTTAATAATCTTAAATAAAGAAACTATAGTCATTAATTTAGTCAATTTGAAATCAGCATATTTAATTTGATTTTCTAATTGTCATTCCACTTTCGATTTTCCTTTTCCATATTTGCATACCCAATGAGAAATGGAAATGCATTAATTAGAATTATCAAATGCAATCTTGTGATGAATTTATATTTCCATTATAAGAAATGCAAGTACTTTATACAAATTCTCTATGTTTGGCCAATTTGTCGAATCACCAAATAAGAAAATTACAATATAATCTCGAATAATAAATGTGAAGATTTTTTAAACAAGATGCTACATCAAGCATGCTCACATCTTACTTAATGGTTGTTTACGTTTTCCTATTTTCTTGATAGGTATGCATCAGTTCAAATATTTAGGGTAATAGTGTCTCATACATTTTTTTCGCTTTTTTTCTCACGCAGCAAAACAATTTGACTAAATATTTCTTTTTCAATAAAATTGTGATTTTACATACTTGAGATTGTGATAACGCCACAGTCTCGACTTTCACACCGTTCTGCAATACCACAAAACTCATAAAGTCCTAATTATTGCTATGAAAAGATGCATAAAAGATGTAGGGGGAGAAAGATTCGAATGGTCCTCTATTTGTGTCCTAAAATCGTTTTGGTCCTTTAACTTTGACAATACAAGTTTTAGTCCTGTATCTTTCTTTTTTACTTAGATTCGGTCCTTCAGCCAATTTTATGACCATTTTGCCCTTTTTTAGTAATAAAGCCTAGTAGTCCATTTTAATGCTCTAAAAATGGACCAATATACCTCCAAAATAAATTAAGACCCCATAACTTCGTATTTTGCTTTAACCGCTCTGTTTTCAGGTATTCGAAGCCCTCGGTTTTACGGACTTCCTCCAACCACACTACCGCAGCAGATGGTTCGCAGGAACCTGACTCCCTCGGTAACAAAACAGCATAGCCCTATTTCGTTTCCTACCTTAGGGAGTAAAAGGAATCCAATATAGAGAATTAATAGAATTTTGGACAAACAGGTTGAACAGAAGCCTAACTTTTATCGAAGAAATATAGAGAATATTACATAGGTATTATTCCTCCTTTTGAGGACTTGACTTGTTGGGGAAACCCCCATAAACTGAAAATTAGAATATTACAAAAGATTGAGAAAGATTTAGAGGTCTAATGCTTTAAAGAGTAGGACAAGTTTTCTGGTGATCCCCCTTCTGCTTCATTTCATCTTTATTTATAGGCATTCGCTGACTTCAAATTCAGACTCCAAACTTGTTTTGTGATGACATCATTGCATTCGTCATCGCCTCGTGATTTCCAGCTTTGGTCATAATGATATGTCAGTCACATGATTTCCAGCTTTCTTTTCTGCTTTTCTGATTGTTGGCCTGTGTTGTTTTCTGCCGACAATCTTAACCTTACTTTTTTACATTTTTTAATTTTTACTTCTTTTTGTAAAAAATTTTCTATTTCCCTTGTCTTGGTCTGGTTCGGGTTTATTCGTGACCCGAATTTTTATCCGAAATAGGGGCTTCTCTTGTTTCTCACAGCAAGGGCATAAATGATTATATCATTGTCCAACATACAACATGTTGCACGTCTTCATCCTCGATGCTTCGGTCGCCGGCAACTCATTTTCCCAAATTAAGATCCTCTTCTTTTCAATTAAGCTTTCTGTGAACTCAGTGTTTTTTTCTATCATGTAGTTTAACAGGAACGATCCATTCACTTTGTTTGAGAAAATCTTGAATGGATACTTGAGTTTGTCCATCTTTGTGAGATAAACCCATAATCCCCAAACTCTCCTGGTAGAGATACTGTCTTCACTAATGGCCGATACCAAGGGAGCTTCTCCTGAGGCAACTTTGATCTTGTTGAAAGCTGCCATATCTGGCCTCTGCAGCTTCATGAAATGGAATATTGGATGAGACCACTTTCCTGCAGTTTCTGGAGCTACCGAAATGAATTTTATCTGCAAAATGTCGCCTCTCTTTAAGTGGGGGTTGTTTTGCCATGAATCAAAGACCGCCTCACTAATCCACTCCGAAAGTTTTGAGATTTTCGAAAACATCGGTGACATAGTATGAATTAAAGCAAGAGCTCCAAAATCATATCATTCTCGGACATCCTTTTGTTTAGAGCCCTCTAACATCCAGACTCTGTTATATTTTTCGGACGTTTCGATAATGGTCTTGCCTGGGTTCACTCCTTTGAGGGAAATTAATTTTTCCCACATGCGTTGATAATCCTGCTAAGCATAAGAAGATATCAATTCATTAGCATTAGCCTTAGAGGTGTCTGTCATTGGCCTCAAACTAATCTCCCATCTTTAACCGCAGAAGTGCTGGGTTGACATGAACTTACAGGAGTTTGCACTTCCTGCGATTCAATTATTGCCTTTTCACCAGAGTCTGATGATGGCCTTGTGCGATCGAAACATGAATCTGACGATACAGGTCTAGAGCCTCTAAAGGCATGGCATATTTTGTGTCATGCTCCCTCAACTCGTGAGTCATCCCCAAAGGTAATGCTTTCCGAATTGGTTGTCGTAAGTTGTTCCATAGCGAAGTGGATGCTAATAAGGTACTCCTTATTGCGACCTAGACAGTATCTAGTTCAGTTCTTTGGATTTGTCTGGCAACTTGGGCATTACCGCTGATGTCTGAACTTTCTATCAAGCTCCTCAAGGTTTTCTTGGAGGTGCCTGAGTCTCAACATGATGGAGTTTGCCTCAGATGCCTCCATCTCTCGTCAGGAAATCTGCAAGAACATTTTCAGGAGATTTTATAACGACAATATTATAGCAAAATATTGGCATTCAGCTTGCCATCTGATAATACAAGCTTTCTCTAGTTTCAATTCTAATTTATTTTTTAAGAAATTCTTAACAATAGTATTATCAACTTTTAAAGTAAATTCTTTAGGAAGTAAAAATAAAGGCCATTTCTTAAAATGCCTTCCAAACCGCAAAGAATTCTTTCTCATTAATATGCCAAATTTTGGCTTGTTGTTTTGAGAACAACCCTCCTCTGTATCTACGAGGTTCTTCTCATATAGTTGTCTTCTTCATGAGCACTGTTGCCTATCTGTATTCATTGGCGTCTGTATACACCACCAATTCATCCTCATCTTGTGGTGTAGCAAGCTTTAGCAGGTATTGCAAATCTGTTTTAGCTCCCGAACCCATTTTGTGTGGATTTCTTCTCATTTCGACTTTGAACTTTTAGTTTCTTTCAAGAGTGGTCAAAAATCCTTTCTGTATCTTGCAAGATCCTTAATAAAGATACCTGTAAAATTGACAACTCCGAAGAAGCTCTTCAAATGTTTCTTGTCTTTGAGTACGTCTGGAAAATTCCAGATTTTCTCCACAATATGGTCCTGTAACTCAATCCCAGTTTCATCAATAAGAATACCTAGAAATTCAATTTTGCTGACAGCAATAGTAGCTTTCTTTTCAAAAAGTACTACACCGTCTCTGTGGCATGCAACAGAAAATATCTGTAGACGTTTAATATATTCTTTCGTATTGTTAGATGCAATTAGTATGTCGTCGATATAGACAAACATGAATTTGAAATAATCCTTAAAAAAATTATCCATTTTTCTTTGAAATATCTGGGGTGCATTAGCTAAACCTATTGGAAGCACATTCCAAATATATTGTCCCTGTGGTGTGGAGAATGCAGTAAATTTCTTTGATTCACTCTCCATCTTAATCTGATAAAATAAGATTTGCAATCGAATTTAAAAAACACTTTTGCTCCTTTGATGCAATCAATTAAATTTTCTCTATTAGAAATGTAATAACCATCAAATTATGATATTTTGTTTATTCCTTGATAGTTAATAACCAACCTGGGTTTACCTCTCTTAATCTCACCACGGTTTCTTACCAGAAATTCAGGGCTGCTGTAGGTAGAGACTCCAGGTTCAATAAGTCCAAGACTGAGATGCTCTTTGATTATCATCTGCATATGCTTCTTATCCTCCATGTTCATCTCGATATGTTTGTATCGAACATACTCGTATTTGCATTCATCTTTGACCTTCAAAGTAGCTTCGATTTTGTTCCTATCCCACCAAGCCAGAGGATTTTCACTGAAGTTCCTCTGGATGAGCCTCTTGACATTCTCAAGAGAAAGCCTGCTATCTTTGCTAATGTCAAGCGATTTCATTTCCAGTAGTACTTTATCAAAGTTTAGAGTTTCCTCCTCGGATTCCTTATAGAAGCTATCCCTTTCTATGAGTCCCTGCTACCTGAAAGACTAAAGGACCTTACCAAATTTCCTCTTATCCTGCATTTTTGGATGAGTTAATCTGGCATCAAAATCACCATGTTTGCTGCGAAAATTTATTGGCATTATCCTATTGAATCCCTTTTCTCTTCGCAACACCTGTATCTTACTACCACAGTTAGTAGTAAAGATTAATAGATTCCTTTGATTATCCTGCATATATCTTTGAAATGTTTGAATGAAATTGTTACCTAGCAAGATATCGGCACCTGTATCATGAAAATAAAAAGGAGGTGTTTTTACCCTAAACCAGGGTGATCTAAATGATCCTCCACTCATGATCTTGGCTTCTCGTATTCCCTTATTGAGTATTAGGATTTTTTGCAAAAAATCCCTTTCTGCAATAAAAGGTAAGGTTTCCCTTGCTTCCTTAGGGAAAACTCTAGGTTTTGCCGTGCAAATTCCTGATCCTGAATCAATTAAGTTGGAAACTATCTTATATTATATTGATCATACAACATACCAATAGATATGTATATAGAAAAGCGACTCGTCATTCAAATTTTTATGGTAACACCATCATGACTAAATTACATTCCGTTACATTTTCTTCCCCATGGTTTATGATCTTAGAGGAAACTTAACTCTAAAGTCATACTCTCGTTTTCTCGTCCTGTAACACCTGCAACTAAAATTTCATGGCCTGCTATTTCTAGAAGCCCTCATATTTTCCAACAACAGGGTGCTACAAATGATATAAGTCATCACAAGGGAAAAGATTTTCTTTCTTAGTATTGTCAAATATAACTTGTATTTCTTTCCATCATTGAGGCATCTAAGTTTTAGGTTATCTGCCCTAATCTCTTGAGGAGTTAAAGCTTTTAATAACTCTTTCTCATTTTCTTTGTAGCCTATAATCCTATCTTCCGAAAAGGACATCCGACTACTAAACTTAGTCCTATAGCTAAGTGTTCGATCTAAAACTGAGTGATATTTTATAACAATATCCACACCACCTATTCTAGGTATCCTAATAGGATCTGCTGTCATTACCTTGAGGAATTCTTTGAAAATTTGTAGGAATCTCAATATATTCTTTCCTAAGAAACAATTCTGAATAATGCGTATTGGAAAGGGCATAAGCTATTCTATAAGATATAGAATATGGTCTATTACCATCTTTCATTAGATCTTTTCTTTTCAAATCTTGATGAAGGGTTAAAACTCTACTAAAATCTTGGTCTGCTAGGTTGTATGCAATCCTAGGATGAATATCAAACATCAGTTTTCCTGCATACAAATTTCCTATCATTATTCCAAGACAACCATCTTTCAAGTTATTGATTCTTCTATCCATCATCGATAAATGTATTTCTGAATCAATTCCTTGCTTAATAGTTCCTATATGGATCCATTTCATAGTAATAGCTACTTATTCTCTAAGCTTATTCAATTCTTCAAGAATTTCTTCTTTAGGAATTAGTTGCATTTCCATCACATTACCTGTAAGTTCCATAGGAATAACAAACTAACCTGAACTTACTTTCTAGATTATGTGATGTTTCCTTTGGTTCAGTCCTATCTGGTTCAAGACTTTCCCAATTCCTCCAATCCTAAACCCTTCGTATGGGCTGAGGTTGGAATCTTATTGCATGATTCTTTCCATTCTTTTATTTGACACCGTTATTCTAAAAAAGAACCTTGATAGACTTTCGGAAGTTTGAAGCTTATCTCCCTCGTTGTAATTACTCTGACTTGGTTGAAGATCCATATGAATCATTCTTTATTTCCTCCTCATAGACGCTTTCATCTGAAGGAAGATCTTCGAATTGGTTGATGGGTACCAAATCACCATAGTAAACTGTATCTAGAATATCATCCGTGGCTTCAAATTTTCTCAATTCACCACGTTTCTGAGGGCAATCGGGGGATATATGTCCTTTTGCTCTGCAAGTCCAGCAATTGCATTCTTTGAAATTTTCATTAGCTCGGATATGGGCTCGTCTAAAAGTTCTTCTTGTAGAGGTTCTTCCAGTGGATCTTGCATCTGTTCGTCTAGATCCTTGGGATGAAACCCTTGTTGGTCATGTTCTCTGTCCAGATTTATATGTTCTAGCTTTGAACTTGGACCACCATGATGTCCGTCGAGAAAAGGTTCTTTTGGAACTCTTGGGGTAGGAGTCACTATTTTGCTTCCTCCTTTTCCTCTGCTCGCTTGATTCTCCTATAATAGCTGAAAAATCATTGTTATTACAACAGAGAGGAGGTTCTTTTCATGTTCTTCTGGATGGATGCTTAATAACACGAATCCTTCAGTTTGTCTTTAAGGAAAGACATTCTTCGCACCACTGAATCTAAATGTCCTTCAGGAACTTTGTATGACTGGATCAACATTTCCCTCCATGGATTGTATATCTTTGCGAAGAACATTGGAGCTGCTACTTCTGTTGCTACTCCACTCTAGAGGAAATACTTGCGGAATCAATAATTCATCTACTCTACTGCGCAAAGACTTCTTAATTAAAGGCTGAAGAGAGCTTGTGCATACTCTCTAGCCTTTTCTGCTCTACTTCCTTCGAAGTATCCAACTTTGATGAAATTTAACTTGATAAGCCTTCCTAGTTGGTCTACGATCTCGCCTTCCGAATCTCCAGCGAGGATGTTGGCTTTGGTATTTTCTGGGGTATTATCCCATCCGATTTTCAAAGATCCCTCCAAGCTCAACTTACAAGTTTTATGAAGTTTTCTTTGTCGAGCTCTAGGGTAGTTGTTGCTATCTTGATGGCGGCAACCCATTCCTCTATCAATTTCTCGGTATTTCAAAAATCGATAATATCTAGGTTTATTATAGGGCCATATGGATGTAAGGGCTGGAGCATGGTCCTCGCCCAAGGTGTATTTTCAGGCACTCTTTTTGGATTTCTCCGTAGATTCTCTTTTAGCCTGGTTCCCACAAACGTTAGAGTGGCATTAGTGTAGAAATCCGCGCTTTTTCTCATCGGTTGATCCTGTGGAGGATCATTAGAGCATGTCCTTCCCTCCGACGGTGGTAGTGCTGGAGTTATTTTATTTGTTTGGATATTGACTAAATCCACAATCTCGAGTTAGGAAAAGGATTCTGCCAATTCTTGTAAATTTGATAGATCCGCTCTTGTTACCTCCATTATTTTATAGATTTGACAGATGTGGTAATGAAATCTTCTTTGGACATCGGTTTTGGAATCTCCGTGGCCTCCCCTTCTAGTGTAGAAGAGGTACCGTTCCAAGGGCGTCCCTGATTAGCTCCTGTCTAGATCTTTATGTCTCAGGGTTCTCCCTATGGTTTTTTTTCAGATCTGGAAATTCTGCCCTTAGATCTGTAAGGCCCTTGTGCAGATCGGGAAAGATTTTAAGGACCTCGTCTACTTTTTGGCTCAAAGATTCTATTTTTATAGGTATATGGATTAACCTATGTCCATAGTCTTGAACTGTCTTTTTTATCTCCGTCATATCTTGGGAGATCTTTGATGTATTCGACTTGAGTTCTTTCCAATCAGTCATAATTTCTAGAACTAAAATTATGAAGGAATTTACTCGTTCCGCTTCTCCTGGCTAGAATTCTACAATGGACTTCAGTGGAGTGTAAACGTTTCAAATGCATTCCCTGGTAGTGCTTGTCGAAGGTCAAAAATTCTCAGCCATTCTTGTTCTTCTTCCGGCGTGAGAAGTTTTGGGTTAATCGTCGTGGGACCATTATTACACTTGTCAAGAATTTCCATGAGAAATTCTCTTCTTAGTATTTCCAGAATATGGAAATGTTCCCTGTTTTTAGAATAACTCGAACTTTCGTTCGGTCCCATTTTTTTCTCAAAGAGTCTCCTCCATTAGTGGATAAATAATATCAAAATATAATCATATATTTCTTCAATAAGTACCTCTGATACCATTCTAGGCGAGCATTAACAAAAAACTGTGAAGTGAGTGCATATGGACTAAAACTGCCTTTTAAAAGTGGCATAGGGGTAAAATTGTCTGAAAATCTGCCAGAGGACTAAAAGTAAGCAATTTCATAAGTTACTGGATCAAACAAATATGGGCATAGTTATCGGACTAAAATTAAATTAGTTATACTTAATGGACTAAAATGATACTTTTCCCTAAATGGTAAAAAGACATACTTGATGCAATGTATTATCCAACTTTACTATATAAACATGGTTCATGAAAGAAATCAAAGTAAATTGGGCCATTACAAATAAAAATATTATCACTCTCGAGGAGATAGACATGAATAATAATCACAATTGTTTAATGGCTATTTGATATATTTTTTGTGGATAGAACAAATTGTGTGTTATAATAGTCTTAAAAAAAGGAAAAACTATATTCATTAACTTAGTCAATTTGAAATGAATATATTTAATTTGATTTCTAATTGTCATTCTATTGTTAATTTTTCATTTCCATATTTGCATACAAAATCAGCTATAAAAATACATTAATTAGAATGATCAAATGAAATCTTACTATGAATTTATATTGCCATTATAAGAAATGCAAGTATTTAGTACATCTCTATTTTTGGATAAATTTTTTGAGTCATTGTTACTGAATTCTAGTAAGTACATTGGATAGGAACAATGTAAAGGTTCAAACACATCGAGTTGCAGTTAATTAAATGATTCTCTTGTGCCCATCCCATCATTTTTCATTGACAACAACAAATTCAACACCAAACATGCAAACCAACTGGAAAAAAGCAAAAAACAAAAAAAAAAAAAATTAAATTGGCACCACCAAATTCTAAAATTACAGTATAATCCTTAATAATAAATGTGAAGAATTTCTTAACAACATGCTGCATCAAGCATGACTCACATCCTACTTAACGATTATTTCAATTTTCCAATTTTCTTGAAAGATATGCATCTGTACAAATATTTCGAGTAATAGTATCTCATACATTTGTTCTCGCTCTCCTTTTCCTAAAATCCACCCCCTTCCAAGAAAGGGAAAAAAATTCCCATAGATTATAAAATGGGATTAATACTATCCCTTGTCACAAATGTAAATAGTTTTTCGAACAAGATGACACAATCATTATTCACCTCTTATTTAAATTGTTCTTTCCCCTATTAAATAAAAGAAATAGATTGCAACCAATTATAAAAAGAAATTAATATTTCCTTGTAATAAATATAAATAATTGCACAAGATGCCATTGAGTCATGACTTATCTCCTCCTCAAATTGTTATTTCACATAGTCTTGTTTTCTTGCAAAGTATGTAACCACTTGAATATCTAATGTAATAATGTAGAATATATTTTTCCCATTTTTTTTTAAATATTTCTAAAATCCCTCCTCTAGAAAAGCAAAAAAATTGCCCCCAATTGGACAATGAAGTTGTAATATCAACCCTTGTAATAAATATGAAAAATTTTCAATCAAGATTCCACATCAATCATGAGTCACCTCCTATTTAAATTGATCTTTACATATTTCTATTTTATTGACAAATATGCATCAACTCAGGCTCTATTGCCCCTCTAATACGAGATATTGCCTCATGCTCATCCTTCCCTTTCAAACCATCCTGAACCACAAGGTTGATTATATGTGCTATACACCTCATGTGCACATATTTTCCACCTAAAATATTTTGACCCCAGTTTTCAAGTTTCTTTTTCAAGTAAACCATAGCTCCATCATTAGAAGATGCATTATCAACAGTAATCGTAAAAATTCTATCAATACCCCATTCAAGAAAACATTTCTCAACACCTTTACTAACTTCTTCATTTTTGTGTCCGATAATTGGAAAAAAATTCAAAATTCTCTTATGTAACTTCCAATCATCATCAATAAAATGAGCAGTGAGACACATGTAATTGACTTTCTGAATAGATGTCCAAGTGTCTGTTGTAATGCAAACCCTTTGAGCATGATTTTTAATAAATGACTTCAATTTTGCTCTTTCATTGACATACATATGGAAAATGTCTTTTGTTATTGTCCTTCTTGATGGAATAGCAAACATTGGACAAGCCACCGACATGAATTGTCTAAATCCAGAATTCTCAACCGTTTTAAATGGGAGCTCATCTACAACCAACATATAAGACAAAGCCTCTCTAATTTTCTCTTGATCAAATCTCCAATTGACAAGAGAGACCTCTTTTTCGCCTAAACGAATTGATTGAAAAGACAATCTCGTCTGATTGGTGCAAACATCATGAGGTTTATTTTTGCAAGATTCAAAGTGGTTCTTTAGAGGCCTAGTTCCATGTACTTTTGGATCGGCTTTGATTCCCTAGTACAATATTTGCATCTAGCCTTTTGTACTTTATCTTTTTCATAGTAAAATTTATGAAAATGGTCCCACCAAGGTGATCTAGAAGTCACTACCCTCTTTTATCTTTTCTTGGAAACAAGTGGAATATCGTCCTCATCCTCTGACATATCCATACCCTTCTCAACATCAAAGTCAACATGATCACCACTGACCTGATTATGAATCATGTTTATATTTATGCCCTGATCTTGGGCATCTGATAAGTCTACAGTAGGTGAAGATTGAGATTGAGAATTTGACATCCGCAAGATTAAAATATCCACATGTAAGATACATAAGATCCCGTAATCAATGGACGAAAAGTATATTAACCCTAACAATTCATGAGAATCAATTTTAATATGAAGCACATTGATTATGCATGAGTTTTCACTGTTCAAATTATGAAACAAATTTTTAGGGTGAAAAGCTTATATGAAGGGAAATTTGATGTGACTAAATGTGAGAGCTCATGTTTATTCCAGGTGAACTTCAGACTTGTATCTTTTGCAATGTTTTCAGGCAATCGTAGCAAAGGGGGGTCATTTCCTTGAAGCTCTAGTATCCGGTAGCAAAAAACCTGCTGAGGATGGTCAACTAGTTATCCTTGCTGCTGGAGAAAAGGTGAGAGCTCTTGTTATAACACTTATGTCACTTAAACATTCATTCCCTTGGGCTAACTAGGCAGCCTCTGTAAAGTCCTATTACATTGAGATAGGATAGTCGTCTCACATATGAGACTACGTGGATCGTAAAATTTTAGAACTAAACTCCATACTATCGGAGCTTCGGAGCTCAAGTCATACCACCAAGCTATACGAACATCCATAGGACGACTCCCTACGAGTCAGTTCAATTGTCTTGACAACTTTTGTCAGCCACCTACTAAAGTTGCATAGACATCACACATCTATCGCCTAAAAAACATAACACACATCATATGGACGCAATATCTAGTGCAGGTCTAATAGAATCCAGGATGCAAATTCCCGGAGCTCTTACATGGTACATTCCAATCCAACCCTTGAAAGTTGGTTTCCTAGTTGCCATCAAATGCAAAACCCACTTCATTGGTTGATTAATGATGAGTGGGCTTTGTTGCAATGTGTGAAAAATACTGGAGTAAGAACATGAAAGCAAGGCGAAATAAATATTTACTCTTATTCATTTGATTCAATAATGTAAGTGAAAAAATATTGCTTAAATTGATTATAAAACAACCATCTAATAGGAGTTCCTGTCACCTATTCTAACATATGCTAGTGTGATAGACGACTGCCTTGCATGTGTGTTTCCCTCAGTCAGTGCAACCATGAACAACGAGCTCATCCATCCTTACTCCTCAGATAAGTTGTAGCTCTAAATCTCATGCGTGCTCTCAAGTCTCCGAGACCCGATGACCTGTCTCTTGGTTTTTCTTTTTTTTCTGAGAAGTTTTGGAATATTGTAGGGTGTGATACATCTAGGAGTGTTTTCAAATTCTCAAAGATGGGGTCCTTAAACCCCATTTGAATGCCACTACTATTGTTCTTCTACCTAAGTATACTCTTAATGGGTTGGTTGGTAAAGTAGTCGACTGCCTGAATTAACTTGCAGAAATCGTCATATGAAAGCATTTTAAAGCTTGATTGATATGACTGGGATTTCCTGTTTCGATAGTATGAGATTACTCCTTAGACTTGAAGAATCATGACAGTCACATGCATATGATGGTTTTAGCTTGGATTTGGCAAGAAATGTTTGTGTCACGAGATACGGTCATTATAAACCTCATCTATTACAGTCAGAATGTGTGGTGTGGATAATGCATTCCAAGAGAGAATCCGTCCACTGTTAGTATCACGACAGTAGTATCTTTTATATGTTTTAAGACACGTTTCTCTGAGAATCTGCAGCCATAATCACCGGAGAAGTGGGATAGGTTTCCCTATGATAATTAGTAGGGTAAACGATAGGTCTCGAGTTATCGAGTATAGATACCTAGTCTAGAATAGGAACCAACTTTCAATTCTATGCCTTAGACTAAGCTTGGACGAGGGTCGATGGAACGACCTTACTAGTACGAATTCGGTTGCCTGAATTGATTCACCAAATTTTTAGTGCCATGAATTGTTGCTAGACGACAGCCCATGGTAACGGGCTATTGGTTATGGGAAATTAAATTTAATTAATTGTATTGGAATTACAACTAAGTCTAGTGGAGGGTGCAACTAAAGTGCCACACACTTACCACTGGAATGGGATGGAAGTAATTTGAAATTAACTCCAGAAGAGTTGAATTAATTTAATTGAATTAAATTATTCTTGGAGGGAATAAATATTGAAATTAACTCCAGAAGAGTTGAATTAATTTAATTGAATTAAATTATTCTTGGAGGGAATAAATAATTGCATAAATTATTTAGACCGGTCCATTGGATGGATGATTTGAAATTTAATTACTTGGATTAATTGAAAATTTAATTTAGTCCTTAAAATTAATTAGATTGATTTTTATTGAGCTTGGTCTAATTTATAAATTGATAGAGATAGAGGGCTTGGATCTTTCAATTTAAATAAATGGAGTTTAGTTTAATGTTGGATTTTTAACTAAATTTGATTAAAAGAAAGTCCATATAGATTGATTTAATTTTAATTCAATTGAGCCCAGTCCAATAAAACAAGTCTAAGACCTTGGCTAGGCCTTTACATGGTCAATGAGTAGCCACACACCTTCCTTGTGTAGATGGAGTGGCCAAGTGGGGTTCTCAAGGAAAATTATAGAAAAAAGAAATTTCTAAAAAATAGGAAAAAGTAGCAAACATAGCTGGTACCTTCCAAGCGGGTGGGCATGTGGGCGGGAACCCTACGCGTGCAGCCTGGCCAGTGAGCCTGTTGGATTGCATACTAGCAAGTTGCAAGGCACAGATTCTACAAGTGCTTGCACAGTCGCAGTAATTGGCTGGGGTACGAGTTGTTGATTTTCACAGAAGAAAACAAGAATAATCCGGCTATTGTCACAGAGAATAGAGGCTGCAACTGTACTGATTCAATATTCCAGAAAAATATGAAGAAGTGTCAAGACGGGAACTCGAACCCGTGTTTAAATACAAAGGCAGCAACTAACAAAACTACCTGTAACAAACTAACCACCTCATCTATGACTTGGACCAATAATAAGCAGAATAAATGACAACAACACCACGTCACTGATATGGAACAAAAGGAACAAAATAAAGCTATAAAGCACACTTCGGAAATGCAACATCTACCCAACGTCAAATACAAAGGAAATAGCATCATCTCCATCTTCAACCTATATACCAATGACAGTAGCAGCCTTGTCATCCATTACTGAAACATTTCCAAGCTCAACAGCCCCCCCACAAGTGGGACTCGAATGCAGAGCAGCAAGGCGCAACTTGGCCAGTAAAAATGCAAACGTCTTGAGAGGCAGTGACTTCGTGAAAATGTCGACAAGTTGCAGAGAGCTATGAATATGCAGGGGAGTCAAGAAACCATCCTTGTACGCAGAACGAACAACGTGACAGTCAATCTCAATGTGCTTTGTCCGCTCATGAAAAACGGGATTGGCCATAATGTGTAAGGCCGCCTGATTATCACAAAACAAACGAATAGGAAGAGGCAAAGTAATGTTGAAGTCAGACAACAAATAGGATAACCATTTAAGTTCACAAACAGTAGCGGCCATGCTCCGATATTCCGCCTCTGCAGTAGAGAGAGATACCGTAGACTATTTCTTGGTCTTCCATGAAACCAAAGCAGCACCCAAAAAAATGCAATAACCAGTAAGCGATCGACGAGAATCAGTACACGATGCCCAATCGGCATCACAATATGCAGTGAGTTCAAAATTGCAAGTGGTAGGGAAGAACAAACCTTTGGAAGGCTCACCCTTAAGGTACCGAACGACATGTAAGGCTGCTCGCCAATGAGCATCGCACGGGCGAGTGAGGAACTGACTTAATTGCTGCACCGAATGAGATATGTCGGGGCGTGTGAAACCCAAGTATAATAAACGGCCAATTAAACGGTGATACTGATCAGGTTGAGAAAGGGGAGCACCAGAAGCAGTGGCAAGTTTAAGACCCAAAGGAAAAGGTGTCTTAATAGATTTTGCAGCCGACATTCCAGTATCCTTTATGATATCATGGACATACTTAGTTTGAGCTAGATAAAGTCCATCAGAGCTTCGCGCAATCTCAAGGCCAAGGAAGTAGCGTGCGTTATCAAGATCTTTTATGGTGAAGAGTGAGTGCAAATAGTCTTTTACTGTCTGAATCAGTTCCAAGGAAGGCGCAGTAACGATGATATCATCCACGTAAACAAGAAGAGCTAGGAGTCCGTTGTCTGTCTTTTTGGTAAAAAAACAGTGATCATAGGCAGACTGTGTGAAGCCAAAATCTGTGAGTTTAGTCGTGAGTTCGACGTTCCACTGTCGAGAGGCTTGCTTCAAGCCGTAAAGTGACCGCTGCAATTTGCAAACAAGGCCTTTCTGGACAGGATATCCTTCGGGGGGCTTCATGTACAAGTCCTCTTCCAAATAGCCGTGCAAGAACGCATTGTTCACATCTATCTGTTGCAAAGGCCAATTATGAGCAGAAGCTATAGATAAGAACACTCGTACTGTGACTGGCTTCGCGACCGGAGAAAAATTATCCGTATAGTCAACCCCAGGAACTTGAGTGAAGCCCTTCGCCACAAGGCGTGCTTTGTAGCGCTCCACATAACCATCAGCCCGTAGTTTAGTCTTGTACACCCACTTACACCCTATAGGCTTCTTTCCTGCTGGTAAAGGAGTAAGAATCCAGGTCTGATTGTCTTCTAAGGCAGTGAGCTTGGCCTTCATAGCATCAATCCATTCTTGGTGTCGCGTAGCTTCTTGAAACAACTTAGGTTCCTGCAAAATTGACACAGGGGCTACAAAGGATGTATATGCAACATTAGAGGGATGAACAATGTGAGGATTAGATGTGACAGATACAAAATCATCAAGCCATAAAGGTCTACGAGTAATTCTACTAGAACGACGGACAACGGGAGGTTGAGGCAGGAATATGTCCAGAGGGAGTAGGTTGAGATATAGAGGATTGAGTATGGTCTGGATGTAAGTGCAAAGAACCCGTGGAATCCAATGGAACCATAGGCAAGGGCAGGATAGTATCAAGTGATGCAGGAGCTTGAGAAAAGGGAAAAACTTCTTCATAGAACAGCACATCCCTGGAAAAAAGAACAGAATTAGATTCTATATCAAAAAGTTTATAGGCTTTCTGATGCATTGAGTTGCCAATGAGTATACATTTTAGAGCTCGAGGATGGAATTTTGACTTATGGGGATTTATGTTGGTAGCAAAACACAATGAACCAAAGGTACGTAGGTGAGCATATTCAGGAGGGTGTCCATGTAGCAACTCAAAAGGTGTTTTCCATGCTACCAGTTTACTTGGGGTTCTATTTATCAAAAAAGTATCTGTAAGGATTGCATCTCCCCAGAATTTAATGGGAAGAGATGCATGAAAAAGAAGAGCTCTAGCTACGTTTAATAAATGTCTATGTTTTCTCTCGACACGACCGTTTTGTTGGGGGGTGTATGTGCATGAAGACTGATGAATAATGCCTAACTCGGAACAAAGGGATTGACACTCATGATTCATGAATTCTGAACCATTATCAGACCGCAAGATTTTGATTCTCTTATCAAACTGATTTAGGATCAAGGAACAAAAGTGTTTCAAAGTAGTAGGTACTTGGGATTTTTGTTTAAGTACGAATGTCCAAAGACACCTTGAATAATCATCTAACAAGGTTAAGACATATGTTCCCCCTAACAGATTAAAAGCAGCATAAGGACCCCATATGTCCATGTGAATAAGCTCAAACGGAATATTAGAATGAGACACACTAGTTGGAAAAGGAACACGAGTTTGCATTATTTTGTGACAGACTTCACAAGAAATTTGATTAGCATCAATACTAAGATCAATGTCAACTAAACGTTTAACAGCTTGTAATGAAGCATGTCCTAAACGCTTATGCCATAGGCTTGAAGTACAATTTACAAAATCAGCAGAAATAGCAGAGGTGAAACATGAAGGGTGTTGTCTAAAAATATAGAGATTCTTGAATAGATGAGCTATGGCCTTGGTCGTCTAATTTTCCAGGTCCTGCAAAAAACAAGTGTCTTTAGTAAAGTGAAGTCGATAATCCGTATGGCTGCAGAGTTGGCTAACAGAGATTAGGTTGACAGAAAAATGTGGAACAAAGAAGACATTGTTCAAGGTAATATCATCATTCAGTTTGACCATACCCACATATTGAACTTGATTTCTGGAACCATCTGGTAAGTATATGAAATGAGGATTAGCAGGTTTAGCAAAAGAATGGAACAATGCAATGCTAGCACATACATGATTGGTAGCCCCCGTATCAATGATCCAAGTACTCAAATCGATACAAGAAGGTTTAGCAACGTTACCTGCAAACTCTTCTTCAAATTGTGCGGAGTTTGCGTGATTGGTAATTGGATCCGGGGAAACATTCGCCTTCCTTAGCAATTCAAGCAGCTGATTCATCACCTCTGCAGCATTGCCTTGTGTATCGTCACCTTTATCATCAATATTTGCTGCAAATGAACGCCCCTTCTTCTTACGATCATTGAGAGACTTGTGCCAATCAGGTACTCCATGTAGTTGAAAACATGTTTCTTGCCCATGCCCCGGCTTATGGCAGTGAGAGCACATCAAACTCCGTTTGTTTGCAATAAACTTCTTTTTCTGTGCATATCTGTCATCCTCCCTCTTGTTCCCTTTCAAATTAAGCTGGTAAGCCACATTACTAGAATTCATGTCAATGGATGTATGGATTGCTCTCTGTTGCTCAACACTGAAGATCATCGAAAATGCCTTTTCCACGTTAGGTAGTGGATCAAGCATGAGAATCTGACTTCATTCGTTATTGAAGACTTCATGAAGACCCATCAAAAGTTGCATTAGCTGTGTCAGTGAAGCTAATGCATCGATTTCATCGTTGATCCCGCAACTACAACCCCCACACTTACACTTCGGTGGCGGTGCCAAACAATGGAGCTCGTTCCAGAGCTTCGTTATCTTAGTCAAGTATGCCGTGAGACTTAAGTCCTGTTGTGCCATTGAGGACAGTTCCCTTTGTAGTTGATAGATTAAAGGTCCGTTACACCGTCCGTATCGCGCCTGCATCGAGAGCCAAAGTTCTCGCGAGGTGTTGCAATACATAAAAGATTCCACTATGTCTTTAGACATAGAATTCCACAACCATGAGGTCACCATCAGATCAACGCGCCTCCATTGCTAAAATATAACTGATCCTGCAGCTGGTTTGGGAAAAGAACCATCTATGAAGCCAAGCTTCATTTTGGTTCCAAGAGAAACGTATATTGCTCGTCGCCAAACCAAAAAATTAGTACCATCCAACGGTGAGGAAGTCAGTGATAATTGTGCGTGTTCAGAAGGATGGATGGATAAAACATCCTTCTCGTACTGAGCGGCCATTTCACCGGGTCTCTGTCCCATTGTCGATGAAGCTACTTCATCCGCCATCATTCGAGAGGTAAGAGCGAAATCAAAGCATTGTATCACACAGAGACCTTCACGAAGAAGGCTCTGATATCATGTTGATTTTCGCAGAAGAAAACAAGAATAATCCGGCCATTGACACAGAGAATAGAGGCTGCAACTGTACTGATTCAATATTCCAGAAAAATCTGAAGAAGTGTCAAGACGGGAACTCGAACCCGTGTTTAAATACAAAGGCAGCAACTAACAAAACTACCTGTAACAAACTAACCACCTCATCTATGACTTGGACCAATAATAAGCAGAATAAATGACAACAACACCACGTCACTGATATGGAACAAAAGGAACAAAATAAAGCTATAAAGCGCACTTCGGAAATGCAACATCTACCCAACGTCAAATACAAAGGAAATCTCCATCTTCAACGTCTATACCAGTGACAGTAGCAGCCTTGTCATCCATTGCTGAAACATTTCCAAGCTCAACACTAGTGCCTGGTAGACTAGCCGGCTGGTCTGTTGTTTTCTATTTTTCCAAAAAAATATTTTTCAATATTATTTTGTATGTTGTTTTTGAAATAATTAATTCCAACAAATTTAATTTTAGTAGAGATTTTGTATTTTCTAAACTAAATTACTAAAATTAATTTGAATGGGTTTTCAAATAAGTATTTTTTATCTAATTAATTCTTATCTAACTATGACCTATTTACAATATCGCATTAGATAAATTGTATTGGCGTGGCACAATCCTCACTATTTTCCATAAAACTCTTATTGTTGCCAATGCTTTTTAAAAATATAATTTCTTACAAGTCCGTGAACAGATGGCTAGAATGCGATTCCCAATTATAAATGATCTGAAGTTAAAAAAACGAAGATAAACACAACTTTACTACATAATATGAGTATATTTATGACATATGAGATTGTGTCCAATTTTAGAAAATTTACAGTTTTGTAACAATTTAAGTACCATAGTCTAACTAATATGGAAAAATTACTTCTAAATTTTAAAAAAAGATCCACCATAATTTTTTAGACACCAGAGTTACTCATTAACCATGTATAATTCGTTTACCACATGAATAATATAGTAACTCACATAATATATATCATAAAATGACTTTTTCGATTATTCTCCATGAATAATGTGTTGGCAATTATTTTGAGAGATTTTTAGAAATATAAAGCCTATTTTTGAGATCAGAGATACATAATTGAAATTAAATTTTATGTACAAAAACTGCACTTTGTATTTTCTATTTCTGCTATTTTCCGGTGGATACTATATTGACCGTATGATCTAGGTTCAATATAATGTTTTAAGTTTTATGTGTTTTTATTTATATATTAGTAATCGAATTAAATTTATTTAAAGTAAAATATAGTTATCAATTATTTTCCCTTAACAATTTCAGCTTCAATTTAGTTTCATATAGAAATGGACAAATGTATTAATTATTAGAAGTATATGAATCACTAATATGTTCGTACGTTCATAGATTGGTAGTATGCCCTTTCGTTATATACGTAATCTTCAGTACAGGCATGCAATTTTCGCTTTGTATGGATGCACATAATTAATTGAGAAAATTATAATTTTAGTTTTGCAATTTAGGAGTTGATAATTTTGGTTTTGTACGAATTGATTTTTTTAATTTCGTCATATA